>NW_020230051.1:0-27159 GCF_003227715.2 Harpegnathos saltator | reverse complement strand
TACTAGACTCATGGGGGGGGACTGATCAGTTTCCTAATATTCGATAGATGGCGTCAATTGCAAATAACTCAGGAAACAGAACGCAGCGACACCACTAAACGCCCGTTGGAAAGGTGACACTTCAAGCGTTACTTTGAATGTATAAACATCGAAATTGGTGCAGTGGTTGGAAAGTTGTTTGCGCTTGAAAATGTAGAAAAGTAATGAAAAATTGCGCTATATTTTGCAATATTGTTACGACAAAGTGAAAAACGCTGCGCAGGTTTGTGAAAAAATTTGTGCTGTGTACGGTGAAGGTACTTTATCAAAATCTGCTGCGCGGAAATGGTTCGCTCGCTTTCGTTCTGGTAATTTTGATGTGAAAAATTAGTCACACTCTGGTCATCCAATCACTGAAAAAGCTGATGAAGTTCTTGAAAAGTTCAGTAAGATAAGCATATCAGCAGTGTCGATATTGGTATGGAGCTAGGCATTGACCACAAAACTGTTTTGAACCATTTACACAAAGCTGGCTATAAAAAGAAGCTCGATGTATGGGTTCCTCATGAGTTGAGCGCGAAAAACATGATAGACTGCATTAACATCTGCGATACGCTGCTGTAACTCAATGAAATCGAGTCATTTCTGAAACGTGTCATAACCGGTGATGAAAAATGGATCACGTACGACAATCGGAAGCGTCAAAGACCGTGGATAAGGGATGGTGAGCTGTCACAAGCGTTCGCGAAGACAGGATTGACGCCATAAAAGGTGATGATGTATGTGTGGTGGAATTGGAAGGGAATCGTCCACCATGAGCTACTTCCAGTTGGTCAGACCATTGATTTTCAACTCTACTGTGGACAACTAGAGAGATTACGCCAGGCAATTGAAAGAAAACGGCCCGAATTGAATAATAGGGAAGGTGTTGTCTTCCATCATGACAACGCCTGACCACACACTTCTTTGATGGCCTGTCAAAAATTGCGAGAGCTTGGTTAGGAAGTTTTGATGCATCCACCGTATAGTCCAGACATAGCACTCTCTGACTATCACTTGTTCCGATCTCCGCAGAACTCTCTCAGTGGAATTAAGCTTGTTTCAAAAGAAGCCTGTGAAAACCACTTGATTCAGTTTTTCAACCAGAAACCACAGAAGTTCTTCACCGATGGCATCATGACTCTACCTGAAAAATGGCGAAACATTGTCGATAATAATGGGGCATGTTTGGTTTAAATAAATTCTCACACTATAAGAAAACCAGTGAATTTTACTAAAGAAACGCCACGAACTTTTTCCCAGACCCAATATGTATATCAGGTGTAGTAAAAAGAAATCCATTATTTTTCCAAAAGTTGACTTCAGTTATCTGTATCTCGCGTTGTATAAGTCCGATCGGGCTCCACTAGATGGCGTTAGAAAGATGAGATTTCGTACTAAAAAAACTTTTGTGACAGTTTTGTGATTAGTTGACTCAGTTTTGTTTGAGCGCGCGTCAAGGATGGACACTAGCAAAGAGAAAATACGCTATATTTTACAGTTTTTCTTCGATAAAGGCGAAAACGCAAGTCAAGCGGCTGAAAATGTGAATAGTGTTTATGGTCCTGATACTGTAACAGCCAATCACGCGCAATTTTGGTTTCGTCGATTCTGTTCCGGTAATTTCGATGTCAAAGATGCACCACGCACTGGAAGGCCAATTGTCGAAAATATCGATAAAATCATGGACATTGTCGAGTCCGACCGTCATGTAAGCACTGTTTCGATTGCCCAAGAATTAAAGATTGCACAAAAAACCGTTTGGAACCATTTGAATAAGGCTGGATACAAAAAGAAGCTCGATGTATGGGTGCCACACGAGTTAACGAAAAAAAACCTCATGGACCGAATCTCCATCTGCGAATCGCTGTTGAATCGCAACAAAATCGACCCATTTCTGAAGCGGTTGGTCACTGGTGATGAAAAGTGGAACACTTACGACAACGTCAAGCGAAAACGGTCGTGGTCGAATCGCAGTGAGCCGGCGGAAACGGTGCCAAGCCAGGATTGACGGCCAGGAAGGTTTTGCTGTGTGTTTGGTGGGATTGGCAGGGAATTATCTACTATGCGCTGCTCCCCTACGGCAAAACTCTTAACTCGGAACTGTACTGTCAACAATTGGACCGCCTGAAGGAAGCAATCGCCCAGAAGCGGCCAGCTTTGGCCAATAGGAGAGGAATTGTGTTCCATCAGGACAACGCCAGGCCACACACATCGATAGTGACTCGCCAGAAGCTCCGGGAGCTTGGTTGGGAGGTTCTTATGCATCCACCTTATAGTCCGGACCTGGCACCAAGTGATTACCATCTGTTCCTGTTCATGGCGAACAATTTTGCTGGTGAAAAATTCGCTTCAAGAGAGGCTTGTGAAAATCGAATGTCTCAATTTTTTCCCAATAGGGACGAGGGCTTCTATGAGAGAGGCATAATGAAATTATCTTCAAAATGGCAACAAGTTATCGAACAAAACGGCGCATATTTTACCCAAATCGGATCATTCTAACAATGGTAATTAAAGCCTCCAATTTCATGCAAAAATAATGGATTTCTTTTTACTACACCTAATATATATATATGTAACATATATTGCTGGATTATTTATGAGTTCCATAATTCAACATAAAATCCTGATATAGGTGACAGCATATCAAGTCAGTACTCAGATGAAACTAACGGATTAAAGTCAATCGTGTGAACTGGCTATATTAATGATGGTAGTACTTATCTCCTTTTATTCTGACGATATCGCCATATGCCAAAATATTTAGTATATTTTTGTCTTTATTGTGATTAAATAATATTTTGCAATATTATTTTTTATAATTTTATATTATTTTTCATACCTTCCGTATTTTTTTGTGGTTTTGATTTTAATTAATTAATTAATTCGTACAAAGACAGACGCAACTTTCGAAAGCCGGAAGTGCGATATCGCGAGCGTTCGACGTTCCGTCATCTCCGCTGGAAGGAACGCGGGCACGTACGAGGGCTCCTTCTCCCGTTCCGTCAGACGCCTAAACAGTGACGTTCCAGCCATCCGATCACAGTAAGCCTTTCGATACCCACGTGAATAAAACAACATTTGTCTTCCTCTATGTCGTTCAATGCGTTTCGCAAACCGTGTATTATTCTCCGTACAGAGGCGCTTTCCTCATAGTCATATCCACGTTATCAAATAAATTTTATTGAATCCAATAAAATTCCACAGGACGTAACAGAAAAAATAGGTGGTGACAGCGATGGGATTCGATCAGGGAAAATAAATGCAAATTATCGTTAATAGACTAGAGGAAATTTCAGCCGTTGTACCGTCCTATTCAAGAATCTTCTTAATCAATTAAAAGAGGGTGGAGTGTAATATTTTATATGAAATACCTTCTCCGCGTTCGCTTATATGCCGTCGTCCGCGCCTTGTAAATCGTTTCTCCTGTAAGACTGAACTAATTTTTTTTTCTCGCTTAATTCCTGTAAGATTAAACTGTCGCAATAGACCCCCACTTTATTGTCGATCTCGATCGGGGCAAAGCTCCCGGTCCCGAGCTTCTTCCTGGCCATGGAGAACTCCTCGGAAGTGACCTCCAGGCCCTCGTTCCAATCCCCGTCCTGCAACTCCGGGACAGGGATCCGGGGTGGACCCCCGACTACTCTCGGAAAGAGAGAAAGAGAGTGTCGAGAGTCCCCTCGAGAGCCTGGGGCTCAAGGACCTCCGTCGGTGGGGGCGCCCATGGTCGGATTTTTCCAACTGTACGTTTGTACGTACGCCCCCATGGGTCCCCATCCAAGGAGCTCACCAACTCGTCCTAGGCTCTTTTCTTCGCCTCGACGATGGCGGCCTTGAGGGCTTCCCTTGCTTGGAGGTAGCCCTCTTTCGCCCTTGCGGCATCCCCGTCGCGTCGCCCGGGTATACACCCTCCTGGGACGGAGGCTCGCCGAAGTTCAGCGATTTCCTCCGTCCACCAGTAGGCGGCTCGGCGCGGGCGGGGGTGGGACCAGAGCATTGCGACGCCGACGTCACAGTGCCCACCAACTCCCTTGCCCCCTCACGGGGGTTGGTGTCCCACTCGCCTGGCTCCAGATGCCAGGTGGCCACAAGGACGGCCGCCTGAAACTTGTCCGCATCTAGCTAACCGAGGGCTGACCTCTTAGGGAGGGGAAAGTTCCCCTGCTCTGGGCGACGGTCCAGCACCCGCTTAGGGGTGCAGAGACAGAGGGTCAACACTATGTACCGATGATCGGACAGCGTCTCACCCTCCGCCTCCACCACCCACTCCCGGAACATCCGAGCGGCCGAAGGAGAAGCCCATGTCAAATCAATGATTGACCCCCCCCCCTTTTCGGCCGCACGCAGGTGCTGGTCGACCCCCTGTTTATCAACAGGAGGCCATGTCCCGCCGCCCAGTCGACCACGGCCCTGCCCCGGGGATCCTCCTGCCGGGGACTGCAACCCCATTCCGTAGAATGGGCGTTGAAGTCCCCGGCGATAATGACAGGTCGGGGTGGCATTGTCATGCCAGTCCCCCGATCTCGTCGAGGAACCTCTGTATGCGGGCAAGGCCGCCGAGGTCGGTACGATTCCAGCAGGGGGGAGATAAACCCCCACCACTGTGATGGGCCCCCAGTCAACAGCCACATACGAGGTCCCCTTTGCCCTGAGTGTACCAGGGGGGACCTCGCCGCGGGACGGGCCACCACGGCCACCGAACCGTCCGGGCTACCCGACCAGTTTCTGGCCGGCACCCGATACGGCTCGGTGACCACCCTCAGCCCGGCGCCCAGTTCCGCAAGTCTCTGAACAAAGAAATCCTGCTCCCGGGCGCCGTGGCCGAGGTTTGCCTGTAGAACCCGGAGGGGCGTGCAGGCTAAGCCTTCATCACCTTCTCCGGGCGGTCTACCTCCATCCCCTCAAGAGAGACATCAGGCGGCGATAGCGCCGCACCGATCCCCCCCGAGGGGACTTCTGCCACGGTGGCCTCGTTCTCGGGTAGTTTCTAATAAACCTATTGGAATTATGCCAATCAGGAAAAAACGACAACTAAATGCACAATCTCGAATTTCGGAAGATGATGATTCGCTCGATTCCGAGCCTGTGCCTGATTCCGACTGCTTAATTATTAGGAAATATAAAGTACGCACTCAACAGCAACGAATAAGCCCAGAAATTCACGATCTTCCTATACCTATTAGTCAACCTTCTCTCTCTTCTGTCCGTCTCCCCGAAATTCTACCAAACCTAGCCAATCATTCTACATTTCTCGGTCCCGTTGACACCTCACTCGATGACATCTCCTTGGCTGAAAGGTTACTTTGATTGCCACCAAATCAACGCCCCAGCTTTGCACCAAATTCACACTTTTGACTCTCCGTTAGGTTCTGAACATTCGTCGGAATTTTCCGAAGACTCGGACTTGTCGGATGTTGAGGGGTACGCTGTACCACTTGTTCATCCTAACACTCTTATCATCAAAGAAAGCAGAAACGATTTCCTAGCTCATTGCGATAACCTAGTCGCGCTCTTTCCCCTGGACACAAAACCCGTTGATAAAGGCGTCGAAATTCTGGTCAAATCAAATATGGTACCGCCTTTGATCGATTTGACTCTCGGTCGCGGACGAATATTTTCCTTACCCAGCGGTAAACATCTTATAGTGCTAACCGTTAAGGAACGACCCTCTACCAGAAGCGACTACTGTATCTTGCAAGAATGTTTTCATTCTCTTTTAGACGTAGTTCTGGAAATAAATTTAACCTCCTTTAGCATTTCTAAAACAGAGATGATTGACGATATTAGTTGGAATTCCGCGACTGCCGAACTAAAAAACATATTCTCCAAACAGACTATAGTTATAACCATTTGTCTAAATCTTACAAGTATTCCACCTGAAGATGACCGACCTCGCATAATTACCGCGAATCATGCCTCAGCGGTGAGCGGACATCAAGGTGTTAACAAAACCTACCAGCGAATACGTCAAAATTTCAGATGGAAACACCTAAAGCGCAAAATTCAGGAATATATTAGATGGTGTCGAACCTGTCAATTGAAAAAACTTGTTAGATTAAAAACTCGACAACCTATGATTTAACGGGTACTCCGGGAGCCACCTTCGACAAGGTTGCTCTAGATATTTTAGGGCCTTTGCCGAAGACTCGCCATGAGAAAGTTTATTTATTAACTATTCAAGATGTCCTCACTAAATATTCAGTCGCGGTACCCTTAAGACGCTTCACTGCTGAGGCTATAGTCGCCGCGTTTATTAGTAATTTCATTTGGCGATTTAGATGCCCTAGAGCAATTCTAACCGACCAAGGTATTAACTTCACCGGACGCTTAATGCAAGAGCTAGCAAAACAATTTAAAATTCGTCATTTTAAAACAACCTCCTTTCATCCACAGTCTAATGGTTCTCTTGAAAGATCACACCAAATTCTATGCGAATATATTAAGTGCTTCATTGAGAAGGAGCGCGACTGGGATGCTATGATCGAGAGAGCCAGTTTCGCATATAACACTAGTGTCCACGAAGGAACTCGATTTACACCTCACGAATTGGTCTTCGGCCGAGTCGCTAGGCTGCCTTCCTCCACATCTGACAAATCGCCGCTTGAAACTTATCCAGAATACCTAACCAACCTTTTCCATCAAATTCGCGACCTTCAAGAAGCTGCATGAGCTAATTTAGAAAAAACTAAGATCAGATCTAAGGCTTATTATGACTGACGAGTCAACGAACAAAATTTTCGAGTGGGAGACTACGTCTTCCTACTTACTCATGGACTGCTCAAATTGGCTGGCCAGTACTCTGGTCCCCATGAAATTCTACAAGTTCTCGATAATGGCAATATTCGAATCCGTATACGAAATTCTTCAAGGATAGTTCATTCCAATCGTCTTCGCATTAACCACTATACCGCACATTAAGATGTGTTGCTATTCTTCTGTAAGGCGAACGCTTACTCGCGGAAGGAAAGCTCACTAGAAACAACTTATAAGATATTATAATCAAACATTGCTAGAAGGCACGGAATACTTTAGAATATAAAAGTACTTATTCTTTTAAAATAAAAAATTATAATAGGAAAAATATAAAAAAAAATTTATAAAAAATGGAGGTAGGACAAACCTCATTTACCTTGCTGTACATATGTCGCTTTTTTGT
Organism: Harpegnathos saltator; assembly: GCF_003227715.2. Taxonomy (NCBI): domain Eukaryota; kingdom Metazoa; phylum Arthropoda; class Insecta; order Hymenoptera; family Formicidae; genus Harpegnathos; species Harpegnathos saltator. The sequence goes on along the minus strand of NW_020230051.1, from coordinate 19,985 downwards.
GTAATCATACAGGGTGTCCCATTTTAATCCGGCCGGCTGAATAAAATTCGAGGATGATATTTTCCAGAAAAAAATGTCAGACAAATGTTGCTCAGTTCTAAGGGGGACATTCGATGCCATCAACAATTTCGACCTCGGGTGAAGGGTTCAAGATCATTCAAGGTCAACTTTTTTTTCTTAAATGGGAACCCCTATTTTCCACATCGGCAATCGATTCTACGTAAAAAAATGAAACTTTTGTCTGAAGCATTTTTTTTATAACGCAAACTAATTTCACTTATTCAGCCTCCAAAATTGAAATTTTCAAATTTTCTGAATTTTTTACTCGAGAATGGTGGGGTTTGGGGGGAAATTGCAGAAGACAAAAAGTTCTTGGAATGCTGCAAGGAATTCACCCGAATTTTCCCATAGTTGATCGTGCACTTTTTTCCGCCAATGTTTGGAAAAAATCTTTTATCTCATCATGTCCAGTACCCTCGGCATTAGCAACACCCGATGTGCACCACGTGGAGGTCGCCGATGGGATTTTGCACATCATTGGCCCTGAAAAGGGCCGATTGATTGATTATTGAACTCGATCTATGACATCAAGTGCTCAAACTGGTGCCCATTCTGTGCAATGCACATTTGCACCTTCTGGCGAAAAACTAGCTTGAACATCCCTCAATGTCTGGACCGTAATGGATTGAAATGCTGCTCGGATTCTTTGTTGTATGTTTTCTCGTGTTGTCGGTGCTTGGGCGTAAACTTTTGCCTTTACTGCTCCCCAGAGCAAATAATCGAGAGGTGTGAGATTCGGTGATCTAGGCGGCCATTCATGAACTGGACTGCCGATACCAATCCATCGATTCGGATATCTACCATTGAGGTACCTCCTGACAGGTAGAACACGATGTGGCAGAGCTCCATCTTGTTGAAACCCCATAACCTGTCGCAGATCTAGAGGGATATCTTGTAGCAATGGTAGTATCTCATTCTCCAAAATTTCCAAATACAGTTGTCCATTCAAATTTTGCTCGTAAAAGATTGGCCCCACCAGAAGGTCTCCAACTATACCCGCCCAGACATTCACACTCCAACGCCTTTGTGTGCGATAATCTCTTCGCCAATTCGGATTTTCTTGGGCGTAATAATGAGCGTTATGCAGATTAACGCCTCACATGTTATCAAATTTTGCCTCATCTGAGAAGAGAACTCTATCGAAGTAAAAAGGGTCACGACGCATCTGATTATGTGCCCATCGACAAAATTCCAAACGTCGTGGATAATCGCCATCTTCCAAACTTTGAGTCAAACGGATATGGTACGGATGGAATTTGGAATATCTCAAAACTCGATTGGCTGTGGATTTTGGAACACCATACCTTTGTTCAATAATGCGTGTTGAAAGGTGTGGATCCATTCCAACAACGGCCCTAACGCCCAACAAAATATACTCCCTTGGTCCAGTTTTTCGCCTGCTTCGGCTCAAGAACCTGCGTTCAGCTCGGCGTGTCAGTTCATGAATAGTGCTTCTACTTGGGGCACGATCATCAGGATATCTCGGCCGATAGAACCTTGCTGCAGCTGTATAAATTTCACGACACTCACCAACAAGTTTCATCATATTCACAATCTCCCGGGGGGTGTAATCAGCCATCGCGGAAGTAGTTTCTGGTGCAATAAATGCGGAAGCAGATTTTCGGAACAATTTTTCACACAGACTGTTTTTCACAATATTCATAGGTAGTTTAAGATTATTATTGTGTATTATTATTTGTTTATGGGTAAGCTCAATGTCTGGACCGTAATTCATTCGTTAGTCCGCAAATTCCAGAGACGGCAGGACCTCGTCCGGCTTATATAATGTGTGTATATAAACGGCCATATGGAGTGGAAAATGCAGTTTTATGAGCGCTGTCGGGATGCATAGGAATTTGATGAAATTCGCTGGCTATATCTAAAATTGAAAAGTACTTAACTCCGCCAAGTTGGTCCAGAATATCGCAGATATTTGGTAATGGATAGACACCGCCAATTGTTTTTTCATTCAAATTACGATAATTGATTACCATGTGCCAACGCTTGGTTCTCTGGGAGTCTGGTTTTTTTGGCACAATCCATATCGGAAAGTTGTATGGGGAAATAGACATTCGGATAGCATCGTTCTTTAAAAAATTATCGACCTGCTTAGAAATCTCCTCCTTGTGAACGGGCAGGAATCGATATTGCTTCGTGTGAACAGGAATTTCGTCAAAAGTGAAAATTTGATGAGAAGTGATATTAGTTTTTCCTAATGGTTCATCGGGCAGATGGAAACAATCTGCATGGTTAATCATTAGAGAACGAATATTATCAAGTTCCTCGGGGTTCAAATGATCCAAACGAAGTAAATTTAAGATGCGTGTTGCTCTAGCAACACTGTCCGAGGGCTAGGGATGGTTGGATGTTCTCCTGGCCTAGGAGGTGGTCTGTTAGAAGGCTTGTCGACGATTAACTCGAGGGATGACAGAACGGACGAATCGGTTGTGTAATTATGTGAGATTGAACAGTTTGAAGGTTCGCTATCAGGATCGCCACGTTTAGAATTAAGAGAGAGTGCCTCATTAAATTCGAACTTAGTATCGAGATAGGATTTAGAGTTAGAGTTAGGAAGTAGAGAGGCAAGACTTGGAGATTCAATAAGTGGCGGCCTTGATAGCGCAAGATTTTGGTCGAATTCGGAAATGTTCTCATCTGAAAATTTGATGAGCGCCGTATGAGTAAAAGAGTCGACAAAATCGACATCTTTGAACGAATGTACTGGTAATGATTTAGAAATTTCGAGAGCCTCAGTAGCGAGAGGTGATTTGGAAGATAGAGTTGAGGCTAGCTTTTTTATTTTATTCTTAAGCGATCTCAAGGAAAGCAGGAGTACGATTCCTCTTTTGTTTTCATTAGCTTTTGTTTCAAAGATGGATTTAGATGTAATATTTGGTATCGGCGCAGTAGACTCAATTTCGTGAAAACGCGATTTTACATTTGATATTACCTAGTGAGAAAAGAGATTTAAGATCTTTGAGAACATTATCGTCAAAACAAAAACGAGAGAACTGATGCTTATTTAATTTAGAAGTTTTGGCAGAATGTTCGATAGAATTAATATCATTTTTTATGTTACAAAAATTAATTTTTTCGGGCGTATGAATGGGCTGCAGGGAAGACGGATTCAAAGAGATATGGGATATTTCTTGAAGTTCTATTGTAGGAATTAGTAGCTTCACTTCTCGCTCCGTTGTATTAGCCAGAAACGCTTTTCCATTGTCACAAGTGACAAGAGAATCGCCCGCATATATGCTGTCGGCTGAATATAGGCGCGGTAAATATTTTTACTTCAGGATTAGACACACGAACCGCAAATCCGACGTTCAAACGACTCGGTACAACGATACTTTCGTGTAATTTAAAAGGAAAAATTCTATTACGCCAATAGATACAATTTGAACGGAAGTCGATGCGCGCCTTGTGTGTATAGAAGAAAAGAAGAGCCGAGAATACCTCGCTGGATAATGGGAAAATCGTCCAGGACGGCGTGGAAAAGAACGGGCGTATTAAAAAATATAATTTCAACAGCTCCAAGAGTATTAACGACATTGTTAGTTATTCCAGTGAGTTTCAGAGTATGCAGAGCGTTGATAACCGTATCGGAACGAAGGGTACCAATTTTTATAAGATTAGATTGGGCGCCGGTGTCGACCATAAATGAAGTGGGCCCAACAAGGGAACGAGAACAAAGTTCTACTGTGGGGACGTCCCCGGTGGAGAGGTTGAGCACGTGGATGGTAGAGGATCGGCACTCAAGGGAAGAAGGGGTCGCGGGACAGCTAGACCTCGGCTCCTGCCCACGGCCGAGGCCCCAGGGGCGTTTCCCTATAGATTATTTGCATTTGAATCTAGTTTATTATTATTATTAAATTGCCATTTTCGACATTCTGAAATTAAATGCCCCATCCTCTTGCAATAATTGTAGATTTTTGTAGGAAAAATTGCCGAAACATGTGGGTTATGAGCTTGAGGAAGGGGTGCTAAAGGTTGAGGTGAATTGCGCTGGAGAATAGTGACAGGTCTAGAGACGGGGGGTTGAGGATTTTGAGAAGGTATACGATTTAAAGGTCGTGATCGAGATTCCCCAGAACGTGTTTAATCACGTTCCAAGCGTTTGCTTATAAGAATGGCTTTATTGTAAGCTTCTGTTAGATCTCGGTATCCCTCAAGGCGAATTTCGGCACGATATTCTGGCGGGAGCCCTTCGAAAAATGAAACTAAAGTATCGGAATCTATTAATGATATCTCTGTACGGGATAATTCTCGCCGATATATATTTTGATCTCCCTCGATTATAGCGGTTCTCAAATCCTTTACGCGTCCAATGTAATCTAAAATATGCTCGTTAGACCTTTTATAATTAACGCTAAGCTGTCCACGGTAATAATTAGGATTGCGCGCCGGTCCGAAAGTTTGTTTAAGTGAGTCTAATGTTACGTCATGTAGATTTAATTAGCAAAAATTCTTTCCCCTCGCAGATTTACATTCTCCTAATATAACTATAATAGGAATATATACATATATAAATATAAATTAGGAAACAGACCCATCTGGCGAACAGCCGTCGCGCCAAATGAAAGGCGATTCGGGAAAATTCCATAACAGGAAACAGTGCCCTGTTGTAAAAACCTATACCTGGGTAGTGTTCGCCAAGTGTGTCCGTCGTCCCAGCTATAAAAACTTGAAACTCCGCGCTAATAAACCTTCAGTGAAACAAAGCAACTCAGAGCATTCCTGCTCTAAAACTTGAAACTCACATCTTCCCAATCCAAAACCATATGTGCCCAATCAGTCAACCAACAAAGCCTACTTCACTGATAGTCGTAAAATCTGATCCCAGCCTTTGATTTACGGCATTTTGATTTTTCCAGCCGTCCACTTGTATACATTTCTCTATCTCAAGAACCCACCACCTCTACGCTTGTCGCGCCTAACTCATTCAGCCAATCATATATCCACCTAAAACTATGAGACACTCACGCTCCACCCTTTAGCCCTTCCATATTCATATCTCCAAAAACTAACTGTCTCCTCCCACGATGTCTTTTAACTTTGCTAATGGCTGAGACTTTTTCCCACTAAGACCAATCCACCCCTTCCTCAAAGGCCATCTCTCTACCCACCCTGATAGCTTCTCCCTCCGATTATCACTATAAAAACCGCGGTAATCCGCCTCCGCGGGCACTGCTACTTCTACTTCTACCGTTACTACTACTCTGAGAGACAGAAGAACACGGAAACGAGAAAGCTCAAACTCGCACTCTCACGCAGATATTCAAAACTCAGTTCATTCAAATATTTAGTATTCAAATATTCAAGCATTCGGATTTTGGGAAAAGTGCGGGCTTCCTTTTTATATAAGTGAACGACTATTTGGTGCCTCAATCAGAATACGAATATTAGAAACGAGAGCACCTACGCAGATCTACGCCATTCTCACTTCTGCTTGTGTCAACTCATCCCGAATCAGCAGTAAGTTCTGTTTTTATATATATACTCTTATTTATTGGTTCCACCTGTTTATTGAATACATTTTTAGTGGGTCATTATTGTCGTTCTGTGGTATCCATCCAACAAGTCCTTCATTTCTTTGAGACGGTGTACGAGATTAGGGATCTATATGAGTTTGAACACCAACTGCAATATCTCCGTTCCATCATAAATATTACATTTGAAACAGATTTTCACCCAGACCCGACACTCCTACCCCCTTTTCTACTCCGACGTCTACCTATTAGTACTCCGCCTTCTTCTCCTACACACGCGTCCCCGCCTTCAACCCCTTCGATATCTTATTCACCAGTTTCCTTCTCCGAACTATCCACTCCCTTAAATTCACCCGACCACTCACGCTCCCCCTCACCCGACTAATTCTTTACTCATATTCCTACCTTTTTTTTTATTCCTCCTTTCTTCCACTTCTCATACATACACACATACACATACACAGACATTCTTCAACTGTATTAAACCGCGCCGTGATTCATTTTGTTATAATAGTCATTTTAATAAATCTGTTTATATTTCATTCTTTTTCCAATTAATTTCAAAATCACATATACCCTTCCAACAGTCAACTCATGGTCCTATCCCCGGTAAAGGGATTCGCGTCCCTGACCGAAAAACGGACCGCTCGTCGTACGTCGGTGCCCGAGTAAAGGGACCCGTCGGGTCCCTGACCCGTTCACTGATACGCGTGTACGAACGAGGTTCGCCTTACTCGCGAACGAAAGGGTTGCGTTCCTCCTCTAGGACGTAACACTAATAAACGTTCAACGGTTTCGTGTATTTCGTCTTCAACAGCGAGATAAGCATGTCCGGTCAACTTATTTCTCAACAATCGAACTAGATGTGCATCATCAGTGAGAGGCACTTATTCTTTTGCCCTCTTATAGGCTCTTGCAAATTGAAGCACGTGAATATGACCGTCAAAAACAGGCACGAGTTCTAAGGTGTCTCGAATAAGAGAATTTGGAAAAACGTTCTGTGTACTAAGAGTTTGTATAGGAAAAGGGTTAGCGCGTTCGGAGGCCGGATCAGGGATATCGCCGTCGGAAACTGGGGGAGGTATTTCAGGTTGTCGAACAAACGATGAGGACAAAAGAGGTTTTTCGCGTGTAAGTCATAAAGATGTAGTGATATTATTAATGAGTAGTTCGAGAGTGGCCGTTCTCCTAGACAATTCGCGAATGTCGGCAGTAGCGTCCGCGGAAGAGCGAGGATTCAGGCCGGCGGTATTAGAAGGATCGGTTGATGTACCGTCGGCACCGCGATTACTTCGTATTCTAGAAGTCGAGGGAGTGTTCAGATCCCCTGCAGGAAGCGCGCTAGGATGGTCGCTAGTAAAATCATCGGAAGTTGGGAAAGTGGGTATTGATAAGTGAGGAGGAGGGCGTGACATATTTCTAAGAAAAACTCGTGAGACAGTTGATTGCGTATCAGACAGAGTTTAACAATCTTGAACAAGGCGATCGAGATCGACAATAAAGTGGGGGTCTATTGCGACAGTTTAATCTTACAGGAATTAAGCGAGAAAAAAAAATTAGTTCAGTCTTACAGGAGAAACGATTTACAAGGCGCGGACGACGGCATATAAGCGAACGCGGAGAAGGTATTTCATATAAAATATTACACTCCACCCTCTTTTAATTGATTAAGAAGATTCTTGAATAGGACGGTACAACGGCTGAAATTTCCTCTAGTCTATTAACGATAATTTGCATTTATTTTCCCTGATCGAATCCCATCGCTGTCACCACCTATTTTTTCTGTTACGTCCTGTGGAATTTTATTGGATTCAATAAAATTTATTTGATAACGTGGATATGACTATGAGGAAAGCGCCTCTGTACGGAGAATAATACACGGTTTGCGAAACGCATTGAACGACATAGAGGAAGACAAATGTTGTTTTATTCACGTGGGTATCGAAAGGCTTACTGTGATCGGATGGCTGGAACGTCACTGTTTAGGCGTCTGACGGAACGGGAGAAGGAGCCCTCGTACGTGCCCGCGTTCCTTCCAGCGGAGATGACGGAACGTCGAACGCTCGCGATATCGCACTTCCGGCTTTCGAAAGTTGCGTCTGTCTTTGTACGAATTAATTAATTAATTAAAATCAAAACCACAAAAAAATACGGAAGGTATGAAAAATAATATAAAATTATAAAAAATAATATTGCAAAATATTATTTAATCACAATAAAGACAAAAATATACTAAATATTTTGGCATATGGCGATATCGTCAGAATAAAAGGAGATAAGTACTACCATCATTAATATAGCCAGTTCACACGATTGACTTTAATCCGTTAGTTTCATCTGAGTACTGACTTGATATGCTGTCACCTATATCAGGATTTTATGTTGAATTATGGAACTCATAAATAATCCAGCAATATATGTTACATATATATATATATATACATATTGGGTCTGGGAGAAAGTTCGTGGCGTTTCTTTAGTAAAATTCAACTGGTTTTCTTATAGTGTGAAAATGAATTTATTTAAACCAAATATGCTCCATTATTATCGACAATGTTTCGCCATTTTTCAGGTAGAGTCATGATGCCATCGGTGAAGAACTTCTGTGGTTTCTGGTTGAAAAACTGAATCAAGTGGTTTTCACAGGCTTCTTTTGAAACCAGCTTGATTCCACTGAGAGAGTTCTGCAGAGATCGGAACAAGTGATAGTCAGAGGGTGCTATGTTTGGACGGTGGATGCATCAAAACTTCCCAACCAAGGTCTCGCAATTTTTGACAGGCCATCAAAAAAGTGTATGGTCAGGCGTTGTCACGATGGAAGACAATACCTTCCCTATTATTCAATTCGGGCCGTTTTCTTTCAATTGCCTGGCGTAATCTCTCTAGTTGTCCACAGTAGAGTTGAAAATCAATGGTCTGACCAACTGGAAGTAGCTCACGGTGAACGATTCCCTTCCAGTCTCACCACACACACAGCATCACCTTTTATGGCAATCCTGGCTTCACGAACGCTTGTGACGGCTCACCATCCCTTATCCACGATATCTTCACGAGATCTTTTACGCTCCCGATTGTCGTACGTGATCCATTTTTCATCACCGGTTATGACACGTTTCGGAAATGGCTCGATTTCATTCGACAATCGCGTCGAGATGACTTTTTATTCGATAATTTCGTACACAGACTCACTCGATCGTCTCTTCCTCCTGATCATATTCTTCTTCATCCTCTTCTTCCGCGAGTAATTCCGAACGGGATGTCACGCGAAAAGAGACATGTCGATGGAACAGGCAATATATGTGCGAGCCGGTATAACATGCTCTCCCAATGGTCGTAAAGGGACCACCATCACCGGTTGTATGCCGCCGTATTCGTCGTGATTCAAGCGATCGAACACGTCGACGAGCACCGTGAGAATCGCCTCGACCGTCGACACACTGTTGTCGATGCACTACGGTTTAGAAATCAATGACGACGCGCAGCACGACGTAACGACCACCGTGAGCGAGTTTTCGCCGTCCCTGACGAAACGTTCGATGCCGTGTGGTTGATGTTTCGTTGCGTCGCGCGACAACAGTTCGCTCAGTGTCACGCGTTCCACGCACAAGGGCGACGAACGCTCCGTCGTTCGGGTCGCGCGAAAAAAAGAATCACCGACGGAGGACCGAGAACGCTACTGTGCTCCGTACTACGTATACGAAGCATGCTCATCGACTCAAATGATGAGCGACAATCGCGATAAAAAGCGAAATGTTGAATTGTTTGCGAAATCAAACATTTATTGCGACGCGTTCGATAAAAAATTCCGCCAAATTTTACCCAGCGTACCATTCTGTTCTCTCTCTCTCTCTCCCTCTCTCCCTCTCTCCTTCTCTCTCTCTTTCTCTCTCTCTCTCTCTCCTCATCGCACATTGCTCCGATCGGCACACAATCGCGACTCGACATTCGACAGCACTTTCGAATGTTGCTCTGAAAAAATTTCATCGCGCGTATGTCGCAATGTGTAACTTTAGTTACGCATCGCAACAACAACCGACACCCTTTCCGCGTCGAGGAGCGTCGGTTGACGCACAGAGGCGTACGGCACTCATACTATTATTTATACACGTTTCTCCGTTCACATTGAACGTTTGTGCAGTGGGGAAAAGGGAATAATTTCGACCAATGAGCGGTCTAACACTGTTCCCACTTTTGCACAAATCGGTACACGAGGAGGGGGTAAATGTATATAACGAGGCGTTTCGTGCGCGCTGGAACTATCGTACCGGGTTGTTTCTACAGTCAATCGTAAAACCAATGTCTGATTGGTTGCTTCTACAGCCAATCGTAAAACCAGTGTCTTCGAACGGTGGAGGGTGAAATTAACGCCCATTTTGTACTTTGTAGCGGGAGAAAGTGTACAAGTACCAGCGTCCATCGCAGCGCTCCTCAGTGCGCAACCGACGCTTGCCCAACGCCGAAGGGCTGTCAGTTTCGTCGCCGTGTGTAACTTTACGTTACACGCGGCGACACGCGTAGAACGTCCTCGCGCGGATACGAATGCGTTTCAGGGAACGAGAAAGGAATTCAACGATTCGTTTCAGGTCATGTTTCTTTATTTCGTACAAACGCGTCGATGAGAACATCAATCGTGTCGTCATCGATTCGAGCGTTCCAACCGACGCGCTTCGGAACGTCTATCGATCGCGGATTCCAATACGCCGTTGCACTTGCGTCCTCCGGTCGGTGTCGGACTCATCACACTGGTCGGCATGCCAGGTGTCGGTACCAATTGTCCAACGACGATCAGATTCTTCTTATTGTCGCGAAGGTTCGTCACGTCCGAATAGGCTTCGGTGAACGTGCGACGTCCGCCGGTCGCGTCAATCGTTCAAAGTTTGAATTTGAAGCCTCGATCTTGCGAACCGGCGTGCGAGAACGCGTGAGCGTGCGAGAACGCGCGTACGTGCGAGAACGCGCGGGCGTGCGAGACCGCGCGGGCGTGCGAGACCGCGCGGGCGTGCGTGAACGCGCGGGCGTGCGAGAACGCGCGGGCTCCCAAGAACTCCGAACTTTCGATTCGAGCGAGTTATCGTTCGGATTCTCCGGTCGCAGGTCCACACCTCGCTTACAGGTGATCGCTGAGCGTTCGGCACGCACCGAATCGGACGACGGTAACTTCGCGACTCTTCGTTGTCGCGTTCCAGCGGGAACCGGTCCGGTCGAATCCGAGTCGGAATCGAACGACGGTAACTTCGCGACTCTTCGTCGTTGTACGAAACGACCGAGCGAATCGCGCACTCTGCTCATTCTCGCTCTCCGTGTGCTCTTTGTAGGTTCCGCCGAAGATTCCGACCGAGCGGTACCGCTTACCTATAATCTCGTTGCTACGATTTTTTCGACACAATAGCGCGTTACACGACTCGCCGCGTCAGCGCGACCGTGTTGATACCCAGTTCGGACACTCTGCCGAGGCATCGATTGACCAAGTGTCCGTTGGTGGAAAACTTGACAGCGCCGGCGAGTTCGCCTTCGTTCGACTCACATTTGACTCGTTTCACGTGCTGAATATTGTTTTCGGAAAAAATTTGCAATCCTACGTCGTCGTACGCTTTGCTGAGACTCTGCATGTTCAGCGCCAAATTGGCATTGCGCCTGTCGCTAACGGCGAACAGTTCCGCGTTCACAAGCGCCAGAATAAACAGAAGAGCCTGCATGTGACGCGCACCGAATTGTCTCATGTCGAAGGACTTGTCGCTCTCGTGGTACGCGTGATACAGAACAAAGTTCGCCGTGTACGCGAGTCGTCGTCAAAACAATCGAGCGCCGTTGCGTTCAAGTCGAGACACGTGCGGCAGATCGGTGCCGTTCGCTCCTACGTACACATAGCTCCTGCCACTGACGAATATGAGTTTCGGCAATAGGGCGAATTCGGACAAAATATCACCGGCGAGCAGAGTTCTCCTCTCGATGCTGCCGATCGCTAGAATGCGACTCTCGGTCGAAGAATCGTCGAGACACTCATCCCGAGCGCATTCTCGGATACCACCGTCGGCGCTCGGTATCGGCGACCACGAATGAAGCTTCACGGCACCGGCGAACAATCGTCGGAACATCGACCAATCGTCCTCGGTGCAACACGCAACATACTTGGATCGTTTTGCGCTGATTGCAACTGCGGTTCAACGGCACGTATGACATCGTCGTCATGCACGAAGATGACGCTTCGGTCGTCGATTCCAGGTCGTTGCACGTTCGCTGTTTATCTTTCCGCTGACGTGTTTCGCGTTGAGATTTCGCTATTGCACGTCTTGCATTATCACGGAGATCAATCGTTGCACGGTCGCCGTGTTGGAATATCGATCGTCTCCGATCCGACGACGATCGGTCATCGCTGTGTCGAATTCCGAGCTCGTCGGTTCACCTTCTCGTCGCGCGAAATGATAGAGGTTCATGTTGACGCGCGTGACGGTCCACGACGCGAATGGCCGCGACTCTGTCGCGCTCGTCGGAACGGTCGCTCGCGTTCGCTCGTGCAGTCGAATCAACGCCTCGCTGATGCGACTATCCATGCAGAGCATTCGACGCTATTGAAACGACGCGTCGCGATCACAGTCCGACGCTGAAGGACAGTCGAACCATCGAGTCGTCGCGCGTTTCGTCGTCATCCTCGCCGTCGCTCGCACGGTCGTCGATCAGCGGTGACCGTTGCGGCTCGAGAATTGCTGTCGATCTCGAGCACGGCCATCGTCGATTCGTCGTCGTTCGTCGCGACGTTCATCGTGACCCGAGGATCCGTGTTGTTCTCGTTAAAGTCCGCAGCCGTTTGACCGGCGGACGACGGCGATGGCGTCACTCTCAGCGACAGCCAGAGCATCTTTCGACCGATCACGATTAGCGTTCTGGATGATCTGTAGTAAGTGCACGACAGGCGAGTTTTAATCGGCAAGCAACACTTGAGACATCGAACTGATCCGTCGAACAGCGTGTAACGACGACGTCGTCGTTTTCGTACCGCTCCATTCGGTCCGGTTCTTACAGAGCGACGTTTCGCACCCTCGCGATCATCCGTTGTTTCCGCATCAATCGCGTCCTTCGTTGTCTCAACCATGGATGTATTGGCGTCTCTGTTCGGCGGCGGAATTAGCACCGATCGCGAGGTGGACGATCGGGACGACGCGGACTCGAGCGGGGACGAGCTCACGTTGCCATCGTCGATCGGTCGCGCGACGAGATCGTTGGCGGTCAACGCGGTCGCCACTACCGCATCGTCGTCGTCTACGACTGCAAACTTAGCGGATGTCGTATGGTTGCGCTCTATGGGGGGATGCGCGCGCGAACTTATGGTAGACATATGGAACCTGTCGCCGATCATCTTCAACGAGCTGCAGAATATGGGTCGCAGATAGGGCACAATCCCGAGATCACGCAACTGTACGAGCTGCTGTTAAACAGAGATCGATAGCGCAAGGCGATCGAACCGTATGAACGACCGATCGTCGATGTTCGGTATGATATAGTATTCTCAGCGACACGATCTGGACCGACGGGTGTACGATGTGCTGGTCGGACAATTGCTGACCGTGGCGTACAACACGTACCAATCGATCGCTATGAACGATCGTCTGCGCGTGTGCTCGCATCTGGTCGGAAAGTTGCAGCGAACTCGACGCATTACCGGGCTCGACGATCTCAGAATGGCACGAACCGTCGAGTTGGTGCGACGACTGTTGAAGCGATGTTGCGCCAAGAGTCTGCGCGCGTTGACAATGTCGTTGCTGATGACGTTCGATCCCGCGAGCATACGGGAGTTCGGACAGTCTCACGCCGACGCGGTACTGCGAGACGCGGAACACCTGGCCGACGGGGTGGAAAGATCGCAGGGCGCGATTCGCGCGACCGCCGCGACTTCGCCGTTGCGCGATTCGTTTTCGCGCAACGACGATTCCGTATCGGCCGAGGAGAACGCGCTGGTCGTCGTCGCGACGTTGACGAGATCGCGCGCGTCGCCCGCGCGAAAGAAACGTCTTCACGAGGCAACAGCGAGTACCGCGGAAACGACAACGACGAAACGCAAACGCTAACGAACGCGTCGACGAATCAGCGGCTCGTCTCGTTCGCGCCATCGCGCGATTGCACCGACACGATCGTCGGTATCACGTCGTCTACGTTGGCGCACAACCAACGCAGATACGGTACGACGCGTCGGTATTCGGGCGAGTGTTTCGCCGGCACAGAATCGCTGTTGACGTACAGCGACAGGTAATCGCCGTAGCGAACGCGGTCAGCATCGCCGCACGGTCCGGCGGTGGGCGCCACGCGAAATTCGAGACGCATGGACCCGTCGTAACGCGACGTCGGGTCGCACTCGAGGTGTTCAGGCACTCGCAATCGAATCGTATCGTTCTCTTCGTCACCGGCGAAATGCAGCACAACGATGTTGAAAGGTTCGACGGAGACGCGTAATCGACGACCGCCCCATACGAGCGGCGCGTTCGCGAGGAGCCGTTCGAAGTCTCGCTCGGTGGCTCTGAGGTTCGCGTCGCGACGATCCAGAACGTCCACCAGATCCGTCAGAACGAGCGGTTCGTCGTCGTCGACGATGCGCGTTGTCGCGATAACGACGATTCAACACTCGCGTCAATGCGAAACGCGCGTGATATCGATCAGTGTCGGGAATGGCGAACGAGCATTGTTGTGTTGATGCCGTCGGTGCGCAGTAGAACGATTCGCCTGTTCGCGAAATCGTAAACCTGATGCACCAGCGCTCGCTTCGACGACTCGTCGTCGTCGTCGCTCCCGACGTCGAAGGCGACGACGGATTTCGTGTAAGCGTGCAACATTCGCGGCGACACGACTCTACGATCGAGTTCACGAGCGCGCGCGAATTTCGTCGCGACGTAGCGCGTCGCGCAGCAGAGAATCGTCGTTATCGTCAGTAACCATAGTAGCGAAAGAGCGGGCGCGAGCGATGTAAACGCTGAAACCAGTGCTGTCATAGCGAAATCGAACGGATCGTCGTCTTAGTTCCCCTCCGAGGGGGAAATTCGCGGTGTCGATTGTGATCGTTCGTACAATCTGTGAGGACGAATAAAAAAGCATCAATGTAGCACACCGTCGCAGTTTTTTATTGCTCCATCGGTGCGCGCGTCGACGAATCGAGATACGACGCATTGCGCTGTATCTACAGAGTGTCTCGCGAGAAACTGCGTCTCAGAGCCTTGAGGCTCGCCGAAGTGGGTGAGAACACCGCGCGATACGCGTCGTCGACGAACTCGCGACACTCCTCGTCGACGACATCGTTGCCAGCGAACACGAACACCGCGTCGGCCAATTCCTCGATGGCTCGGCGCTCGTGCGTCGAGAAAAAGTGCAGTTCGTGGCACGTGTCGCAGTTGCAAGCGTGTCTCACTGCAAGCAGATCGGTCTCGATGGATCCTGGAGCGAACCGTATCTTCGGCTTTTCAACGATTCTTCGAATTCGCTTCGGTAACGGCGAGCACGATAGTTCCGTCGTCCGAGACATCGAGACGACGCGACGGAGGAACCTTGTCGTCGGCTTCGGCGTCGACGTCGCTCGTGCGGTCCTCTCGCGGTGTCACTCCTCGACGATCACTCCTCGTCGTGGCAAGCAGCGCAGTCGGTGTTGTTCAGATCTGACAAGAAAACGAAAAAAGGGGGGTGATGATACCGCGCGCGATTCATTCGTTCGACTCGGTACACGCGTGGACACTCACCTCTGGTTATCACCTCCAACACGTCTGTCAATTCTTGCCGGTGATCGTCGTCGATCGCGTCGTCATGACGGTCAATCTCCTTGTTATCGTCGTTTCCAGCGGACCGCGTGCGTTCGCGCGACGACGCGTCGTTTCGATGTCGCATCTTCGCCGGAAGAGTCGCTACCGGTTCGGTGGTTCAATCGCGAGACGACTAAACTCTACTCGACCGAGTTTGCTTAGCGACTAGAGCTACGCGACTCGAGGACCATCGACGAACTGGGGAATGAAGCGATAACGCGGGTGTACACGAGACAACGAACGATGATTTCGGGACGACAGAACAACGATACTCTTTTATCGCGCCGCGACCGAGGTATCGTTTACCGAGGTATCGAGTCGTCACTCGAACCGTTGCTATCGGAAGCAGTCATGTCTTCGGCATAAAAATGCTCCGTACCCTTATCCACGCAATGAGGCAACAGTGCGTCGTACGCATCGGCGGTACGTTTTATCAGAAGCGTCGTACCTGATGGACACAAGCAATCGCAATACGATGGTTCGCTGAGCGTCGCGTTCACGTCGAACGCACCACTCCCGCAAAACTTTCCGTCGTTGAAGTGACCGTACAGTTGCACGCATCGCCACAGCTCGACGCCCAGATTCGAGTAGCCGACCAACATCGCGTACTCCCCTCGCTTCGAGTCGCAGTGCGCGGCGTCCGATCGATCACCGCGAGGATCGTTCGCGATCGGTGGTGGCGACGACGACAGGGTCGTCGCCACGGACTGACACAAGTGTCCGATCGAGTCGTAGCGTGCCGTCAGGCCGTGATATGCGCGACACATCGCGGCGCAATCAGCGTCGTTGGTGCATCGCGTTCGAACGGAACAGTCCACCGCGACGTTCGCTCGATGTCGCAGAGACGAGATCGCGGGACGTTGCATCGTTTCGGTCAGTCGTTCGGCCATGGGAGTCGCGCGTCGCGCGTGATCGTCGGCGCGATCGTCGCGGTGACGTCGAGTCGCAACGTCGCTGTAACGAAACGTCAGGCACCACAGAACCAGAAACGCCGCGAAGAGACCGATCACCGGCCACATGATCGATGCTTACTCTCGAACCGTCGGCATCGTTTGTTCGCGATGCGTGAACAACGGAGCGGTCCACACGCGTCGCCATATTATCGTCAGCACGCCCTTGTTGTTGCGGCCGATTCGATCCGCGCTCGTCGATCCAATGTGCGCTTCGCGTCCGTGTTTGTTCCGGTCGCCTCTTTCTCCTCTTCCTCGTATATCGCGATCAGCTCGTTGATGGCGTTGTCCAGAGTAAGTTGACGCATCGCGATCGCTTTTGCGTCAGCGCTCGTCGTCGAGGATTCTACCGCGTCGCGAAGCGACCGCAGCGTCGGGTAGCGAGCGCGCACGACCGACTTCAGCGCAACGGTCAACACTCGTTGCAGCAGCGCGTGGTTGTTCACCGTTGGGTCGACGCGCGTGAAGAAGCAATTGACTCGACGTTCCGCGGCGCGGTTCTCGATATTGAACGGTGTCGTCGTCGCATTCAGGTCGACAGTAGCGTCGTAGTAATGTCGCAGCGACCGGATCGCGGTCGGATAAATGTAGCGCCGGTCGTTGTCTCCGTCACGCCTTCGCCCCTCGAAAACCGATCGCGCGCTCGACGCTCGACGATCGTATTCGATCAGTACGACGGATCGCGCACGTTCGCCATCGGTTCTGACTACGGCCGCTAAGTGTTCGCAGCGAATAGCGCAGCGACTCTTCGCTCGTCCGGATCGTACGCCACGATGATCATATCGGCGCTGTTCGCGTAAGCTATCGCCAAATGATCGAGCGCGCGATTCGAACACAGATCCACCGACGTGTCGTACAACTCGTAACCCACCAGCGCACGCACGCACGCGTCGCGTCTCCGCGATCGTCGCCAGCGGAGCACCGCCCCGTAGCGCGCGTCTCGCGCCAATTCGTTCTGCAACAACGACGAATCGTCCATCGCATCGGTGTCTAGGAACGCGAATCCCTCGATGCCCGCCGTCGACGATTCGTCGTTGTTGCAGGACGAGCCCGAAGTGAGGGCTCCGGTCCGCTGACATCGGTGCGCCACGAGCACTTGCTGACACGACAGATGTCTCGATTCCACGACGATGGGTCGCGCGGCGCGATGTCGCGACGTTCTCGCGACGACGTCTCCGTCGTCCAACAGCAACAGATCTCGCAACACCGAAGTCTTGCCACTGTCCGGTGTTCCCAGAGCGACGACGCGCAAACGACGCGATCGCGCGGGATTTCGCCGCGCGCGACGCATGGTCGCGATCGCTCCGTCCCACCAACGCATGATGCGGCTTCGCGCGCGGTGCGACGTCACTGTCTTAAGTCGCGAGAGCACAGCGCGTGTTTCTCGTCGATGTCGCGCGGCGCTCGATCGACGATCGGACGAGAGGTGCGAACGTTACCGATCCGTCGTCGTCCGCGGTTCCTCGCCGGACAACGTCGCAGCGGACATGTGGAACATGCGATCAGCGTGAAGAGCATTTCGCTCAGTCGCTCCAACGTCACGATGCCTATCTGCGTCTGCCACAGATCGAAGAGATACGCGAAGAGTTCGCGAACTTGAGTCGCCGTTAGTTTGGCGCGAAACAGATGACTCATCGCCTGCACCAGTAACACCGATTTAGCCTCGTGGCACGCGTCGGCTTCGGTGCTGGCCGTCGACGGTGGTGTGTAACGCGCCAGTGACAGCACCGCGAACATGAGAGCCCGTCCTACGTCGGCGCTCAGAAGCTCCACCTCGTCCTCCTGAGCCTCGACGGATCGGACAACGGAGACCAGATCGTCTCCGCGATCTCGATAACCCGAATTCGCATCCACCACGAACCGTTCTATCGACGCGTCGCGGTCTCTTCGGTCGCCGGACAACGCGCGCTCGCGCATACTCTCCACGATCGACGACACGCACAGTCGCGATTCGTTCTCGTATTCGGCCCATTGTCGATTCGCGAGCTCGCTACCGCCTCGAAGCTGCACCGTCGTCGAGCCGAGGTCTCCGATCTCGCGATCGTCCGTTTCGTCGATCGACGAGGAGTCCGGTTTTCGAGGTTGCGCGAGCGAATCGACGCTCGCGCTCAGTCGTTCGAACATGTCCATCAGTGCTTCGAAGCGCACGTAGAGTCGCTTGCCGTGGCGCTCATCGGCGCAGGTTCGTCGACGCGCGCCACCGCTGATCATCACTCGCAGCCAACCGAGAGCTTTCGCCGAGACTCGTTCTCGCGACGCTGCGTTGGTTCGCAGCAACTTGCCGACGAGTCTCGTTCGAACGTCCGACACCGAGATCGCGCTCTCGTCGCGAATGCGCGTTGGCCAGGCCACGCACGACGCTATGTACATTCGCGTTACAGTCACCATGATGTGGTCACTAATTTGTCCACCGTCAAACGGTGACATCTCCGTCAAAATTCGTCCAGCAACGCGGAATCGGACACATCGGGCATTCGCACGTGAATTCGCACGGCGTTCGCGTCGCCGCGCACCATGAAGTTCATGACCAGATACGTCAGCAGAAGCGACGATCGCACCACGAACAACAGCGTCGATTGCGTCTGCAGACCGGTGGTGACTATCGCGTCTCGCAGCACGATGGATATGCAACGATCGAAGTCGCAGCCGGCGGAATCGTGCCAAGCGGCGAGTGTCTCCTCGACGGTTCGCTCGTTCGGTTCGAAGAGCGCGCGACGACAATACTCGTTCACATTGACGTTTCGACGCAGTTGATCGGAGTCGCGAATGAACGCGAACACGTACTCGAGAGACTGTTTCGCCACGTCGAGGATGTACAGTTGATTGCGCCGAGTCGATTCGTCGCACTCGGGAGCGACGGCACCGATCACGCTCGGATCGGCCAGCATGTTCTTGACGCGGACCAGATGCTCGCGCATGGACACCTTGAAACCGGCCAAAATCGAACATTCGTTCAGCACAGCGGCCACGTCTCGCACTCGAGCGTCCTTGTTCGAGAGAAACACATTCCAGTTTAGCCGGTTTATCGTACATCAGAAATCGTAACAGTGCAGAAACAGGCGCAAACTGCTCCTCGACACGGTAACTTCGACGCGCGAGTCCAGAAAATTGCTCCGATCGTAGAGATTGCACGGAATCACGTTTACGAGCGATATCGACACGCGATTGTTCTCGTCGCTGACGTCTTCGCTCTTCGTCGATGCGTGCGCGGATACCGCGTTCTCCTCGTCCTCATATTCCATGTTCCACGTTCGCAGCGTCCTCATCGTTGACGACAACGGACATTACCGCTGGAGTGGATAATAGGGGGGGATAAAAGTATCGTTGGAAAAAGAATCGCCTTTTATTGTCGCATCGATACAGTCGCGCCTTTCGACACGGAACGACGCGACACGGTATGATCGCGCAGAGTCGTCGAGCCGAGTCGTCGATCGTCGGTGCCTCGTCGTTAAAGATCGGCGCTAGTTTGCACAGAACGAATTGCAAGAGCGCGTTGTTTTCGGCGACGCGTCGATCGCGTCTGAACACGCGTCGCGCGATCGAACGAGCGCATCGCCCGTCGTTGCAGCGACGGGTACGATCGAACGACGCTCGCATCGCCCGTCATAGCGGAGCTGGCGCTCGAGAGAGATACTATGTCGCGCAACAAGCGCATGAAGCGTCGTCTCGCTTGTACCACTAAACGAATCGTCGTAGTAACGCATCAGCAA
>NW_020230050.1:690519-794695 GCF_003227715.2 Harpegnathos saltator | reverse complement strand
GCATAACGGATGCGTCGGTTGTTAAAATAAATGATTTTGAGAAATCGGGGTATTGCAGCACAGGTCCTTACATAATTCGTTCTTAGTATTGTGAATGATTGTTGCTGTTCTAATCCCATTGGAAAGGTATTTCCTTTTTTAATAGTTGTGTTAAAGGTCTTGATAATTTAGAAAATTCAGGAATAAATCTCCTGTAATACCCCGCTAATCCAAAAAATTGTTTAATATTTTTTGGTGTTTTTGGTATTGGAAATTCGTGTACAGCTTCTAGTTTTTTAGGATCCGGTTTCACTCCTCCATTGCTAATCACATGACCTAAATAATTGACTTCTCTGCGTAAAAATTGACATTTATCGGGTTGTAATTTTAAATTAGCTTCTTTGAGTCGTTGCATTAATTTTTCGAATTTATGTTTGTGTTCTTCTAGAGATGATGCGTATACTACAATATCATCCAAGTAAACAAATGCTTCCTGTCCTTGTATTCCCGATAAAACGATGTCCATTAATCGTTGGAAAGTTGCAGGAGCATTTTTTAAACCGAAAGGCATACGATTAAACTCATAATGTCCAAAAGGTGTGGTAAACGCGGTTTTATGTCTATCGCGAGGATCTATTTCAATTTGATGGAATCCTGAAGCTAAATCAAATACAGAAAAATATTGAGTTCCACCGAGTTGATCTAGGATGTCGATTATATTAGGTAACGGATAAGCGTCTCCAATAGTTTTATCATTTAATAAACGAAAATCCAATACCATACGCCATCGCTTATTGCCCAATTGATCTGCCTTTTTGGGTACAATCCAAATTGGATTATTATACGGCAATTGAGAAGGCCGAATAATACTATTGGCTAATAGTTCTTGTACTTGTTTATCAATTTCTTGTTTGTGAATTTGAGGAAATCTACATTGTTTTGTATTAATTGGATATTCGTCTATAGTCGGTATGCGATGTTGCAGTACGTGCATCGAAGTCAGTTGTTCTCCAGGCAAATAGAAGCAATCTTGATGAGATTGTATTAATGCAACTATGCTACTAATTTCGTTTTTATTTAAATGGTTAAAATCCATTAGGTCAAATAGTCTGTCTAATCGTTCGTCATCATGGTTGTCGGTTGAATTTATTTGGAGAACGTTTGTATGCAACTTTGAATTAATGAAATTGTTATTGAGATAAGTGGCAGTGCCTATAGCGCACTGTTGTTTTGTTCCGTCGTATCGTTGAGTCGTGTCAATGTTTCGTCCGTTCGTCAAGAAATCGGCTGCTGCAGGCTTACCAGTATTTGTAGTTGAGACTGGGAGAGCTAGAACTGTCGTATTGTTATTAGAAGCGTGATTACATTTAAATTCAATTGCATTATTTTGGTCGGAAGATTGTAAAGATTCCTGGTTACGAGGGAAATTGAAGATCAATTACTGGCACACAGTTAGCATCATTTATAATATTTTCATTTCTATCTGTATAATTCTCATTGCATTTTTTAATTTTTTGAGTTTTAACATTTTCATAGGAAGCCTTAAATACTCCCTCTTGAGTTTCATTAAATTTTGTACATATCTTTTCAGTTACATTTGAGAAATTATATTCTGGATAATGCGATTGTATTTTATCGTGTGACTCTTCTTCGATAATATATATACTTTCATTAGTTTTTAGAATATTTTCCTTAGAGTTATTATATATTTCAAGAGATTTTTCCTCCTGGTTACCCACTTTCTCCCTTGGACGAGGAATCTGGAAATTGTCCCCTTGGTCGGGAGGATCGTGGTTTGGATAGGAGAATTGGGAATTTTCCCTTGAAATCTAAGCCTTTGCCTAATCCTACAAGAAGAGTCGATTCGAACATTTTTTGTTGATTAATTTTTTCTGTTTGTTTAGTAGGAGCATGGAAGGTCGCTCCTTGCTTCTTATTCTGAATTTTCGTCACTAGGCGGGGAAGTTGAGACTGATTCCCCTTTTCAAAATTTTTGTTTTCAACATTTCTTGATTCGACAGGGGTTGCGAGATTTTCCTCCGAGTGAGTTAATATGTATATAATTAAATGTACCTTGGCCGTCGCATGATGCCGCATTTCGTGGTTCTCTTTCTTCGCGGTCAAGAATATGTTCCCCTTTATCTTTAGGTTTTTCGTTATCTCTATTATTCTCAATATTTCCATCTTTAATATCGTTATCCTTCTCGTTATCCTTTAAAATCGCGGGTCATATATTGATAGTTGGTATTAATATTTCTATCTCAGTATCCAAAGAATTAATTACATTAGTGTAAGTCTTACCGTCAATATTTTTTATTAAGCCGGTTGATTCTACTTCTACACCTTTTCCTATAGTTATCTTGGGTAAATATCCCTCTTTAATATACGGATTTCCGATGCGCACGAAAAACAATGCTTTAGAGTGCGCAGGAATTATTACAGATTCTTGTGAATAAAAAGGAATTTTAGTGGTTAAGACTTCTAAGTGACCTTTTGAATAATCAATTTTAGCTTTAGTTTGTTGAAAAAAGTCGTTGCCTAATATCCCACAAGATTGAATAGGAAAATCATCGGAAATTACATGAAAGTCGACAGGAATTCCCAAAATTATCTTAGTAATTTTTCCGATAGTGTACACGGGTGAATTATTAATTCCGTTTAATTTTAATATATGCGTTGAATCTAAGTCTGGAGTTCCTGAAATGCGAGCTTCTTTAATAAGGTTGGGTCCCGATCCCGTATCTAACATAAAAGTTTCAAAATAACTATTTCCATTTAAACTTAACTGAACAGTAGGCAAGCAGCTTTCTTTATTCAAATTAATTTCTACCGGTCTAATTATTGGAGCTCGATTATTGTGTTTTCTGTTAGTGCAGTCATCACTGGGCGCCCCGATCCGTCGGCTCCCCGGCCGTTCGCGCCCGCCGTCGGGGACCCTTGAAAGTTTCCCTGTTTCTTACGATTATTTTCGATTCTCAAAATGCAATTTTCTATTGTGTGCCCCGTTTCCTTGCAATATCTACATTGGTTTGCTAAATTTTGTGTTGTAGAATTGGAAGTATTTTCCGATGACCGATTTTCACGACAATTACGAGCACTATGTCCCGTTCTATTGCAGATTTGACAAATAATTTGGACGTTATTTCTCAGAGAATTTCTATTAATAACTTGTCTTTCTCTACATTGAGATGCTTGATGTCCACGTCGCCCACACCATTGACATACCTCGTTATTAGGGATACTATTTCGATTAGGATTTTGAATAACAATTCTTCGCGTTGTGACCTGGTTTACTGCACATTTGACAAATAATATTAGTAAAATTAGAGGAATTACTTCTACAATCTCTAAAGACGTGACCAGGTCTCTGGCAATTTTGGCATATAACCTGCTGATTATTAAGTGAACGGCAATTTTGAGCAGTATGACCGGGTTTAGAGCATATTTGGCATGAGATGAAATCGCTTTGTACAATTTTTACCGGCTTTTGTCCGATAGCTTCTCGGAATCTACATTTATTTGCACTATGGCCCCGTTTTTTGCAAATTTGGCAGACTAAGATTTCGGTCCCCAAAGATTTTGTTGTATTTTGTAATATTAGGTTACATTTATCTACTGTGTGACCGGATTTTTTATATATTTGACATAAATCTATATTGACTTGAAAACCTTGCAACCCACGTATTTCGAAAATATCCCGTAATTTTTTTTCAATTCTTAAAGCTTCTTCTACAGTTGCGGTTACATCTAAATTTCTGGCAATTCTTTGCTCTATTTCGGGCTTCAGCCCTCTAATGAAACTGTGAACCAATTCATTTTCTAATGACGTTTTATAAGAGCGATCTATTGCTCCGTTATTCGTGGTTCGGTGTGCCTCTAATATATGTTTGCCTATTGCTTTCGTTCTGTTTGCATATGTGAGTACCGTTTCATCGGCCCGTTGGTAATTTCGTCCTAATTCAACTTGTAATTGCATTAAGCTTTTAGAAGAGCCGTATACATGTTTCAAAAAATTTGTTAACTGATTAATCCGCGAGAAATCCTGGTCTTGTACAGAATGATGAGCGTCGCCGGTTAATCTAGTTTGAATTATTTTAGTCAAATATTTTTCGTTTTCGGGCGGTAACATGGACTTTGCTAATTCGCATCCTTCTATAAAATATTCTACAGGTAGATTTTGACCATCAAAGAAAGGAACAGCCTCTACGGCTTATCGTAAAGTAGCGGAAGAGTTATTTGTTACTACGTTATCGTTCATGGTTTCTGTGGTTGTAATAAGTTCTAAATTAGATTGTTCTCTATGATTGCCTTGTTCCGTAAGATCTTTTACCGTAAGTTTACTGCTGAGGTTTATTTCACTTTCTGTGACAACCAGACGGAAAGAATATAAGAAATTATCAAAAGATTTATACCGCGTAGGTTCAGCGCAAAAACTAGTTTCTTCGACAGATACTTCTGCGATAGGACTCGGGGGTTTATTAGTTCTTTGAGGTGAATGAGTTATACCAAATGCGCTGAGAGAAAGTGGGCTATCACTCAAAATTTTCCGGATAGTTGAAGTATCGACGTCAGATGTAGGAGCAGGAAATGTTTCAGTAGTATTAGTGGTAGTTTGTTGGTTGTGTGGCACGAATGGTGTAGATGTATGTTGAGGTTGTTCCGATGATTCTAACTCGCGAGGACGACGAAGTGGTGTATTCTCGACAGCTCCGCGGAAAGTTTTTTCCACCTCGTCTTTATCAGATTTAGACCGCGTATTCATACCCCTTTTCAACAGTCACTCTTATCATCCCGGACGAGCCCCCAAAATTTTGGTATGTTACGTCCTAGAGGAGGAACCTTTTCGTTCGCGAGTAAGGCGAACCTCGTTCGTACACGCGTGTCAGTGGACGGGTCAGGGACCCGACGGGTCCCTTTACTCGGGCACTGACGTACGACGAGCGGTCCGTTTTTCAGTCAGGGACGCGAATCCCTTTACCGGGGATAGGACCATGAGTTGACTGTTGGAAGGGTGGGGTGATTTTGAAATTAACTGATGGAAATAAATTAATACCAAATTTATTAAAATAAGAGTGACAACAGAAAGTTATGCGGCGCGGTCTATTACAATTTACTTAAATGATGTTGTGTGTATGTGTGTGTGTGTGTGTGTGTGGGATAGAAGAAGAAGGAAAGGAAAAGGGGAAGAATATGAATAGAAAGTTAGTCGGGTGAGGGGGAACGAGAGCGGTCAGGAGAATTTAAAGGGGTGGATAATTCGGAAAAAGAGACGGGAGAATACGATATTGAAGGGGTAGAAGGAGTAGAAGCGCGTGTAGGAGACGAGGGAGGACTAATAGGTAGACGTCGGAGTAGAAAAGGGGGTAGGAGTGTCGGGTCTGGGTGAAAATCTGTTTCAAATGAAATATTTATGATGGGACGGAGATATTGCAGTTGGTGTTCGAATTCATATAGATCTCTAGTCTCGTACACCGTCTCAAAGAAATGAAGGACTTGTTGGATGGATACCACAGAATGACAATAATGGCCCACTAAAAATGTATTTCAATAAACGGGTGGAACCAATAAATAAGAGTATATATAAAAAAAACAGATCTTACTGCTGACTCCTGTTATCCCGGAGGTGAGCAAAAAATAAAATTGTAGTTTGATAGCTCCTGCTCGGTAGGTTAGGTTGTGCTCGTCCACTCCCTTCCGTTTGTCCAATTATGACACAAACACTAATATATTTTTTTTTACTAATTTCTTTGAATATTTGCACAAACTTAGATATATGAGATATTAGAAATATTATCTGAATATCTGAATCTTGAAAACAGAATATCCGAGTGAGAGTGTGACTGCCTTTTTCAGAGAAGAATTAGAAGTAGAAGTGTCGCGGAGGCGGATTACCGCGGTTTTTATAGTGATAATCGGAGGCAGAAGCTATCAGGGTGGGTAGAGAGATGGCCTTTGAGGAAGGGGTGAATTGGTCTTAGTGGGAAAAAGTCTCAGCCATTAGCAAAGTTAAAAGACATCGTGGGAGAAGACAGTTAGTTTTTGGAGATATGAATATGGAAGGGCTAAAGGGTGGAGCTTGGGTGTCTCATAGTTTTAGGTGAATATATGATTGGCTGAATGAATTAGACGCGACAAGCGTGGAGGTGGTGGATTCTTGAGATAGAAAAATGTATACAAGTGGCCGGCTGGAAAATTCAAAATGCCGTAAATCAAAGGCTGAGATCAGATTTTACGACTATCAGTGAAGTAAGCTTTGTTGGTTGACTGATAGGGCACATATGGTTTTGGATTGGGAAGATGTAAGTTTCAAGTTTTAGAGCAGGAATGCTCTGTGTTGCTTTGTTTTACTGAAGGTTTGTTAGCGCGGAGTTTCAAATTTTTATAGCTAGGACGACGGACACACTTGACGAACACTACCCAGATATAAACGAAGACGTAGATTTTTATAACAGGGCACTGTTTCCTGTTATGGAATTTTCCCGAATCGCCTTTCATTTGGCGCGACGGCTGTTCACCAGATGGGTCTGTTTCCTAATTTATATTTATATATGTATATATTCCTATTATAGTTATATTAGGAGAATATAAATTCGCGAGAGGAAAAGACAATTTTGTTAGTTAAATCTGCAGGACGTAACACTGCGGCCGCCCTCCGCTCTCTACGCGCTCGTTGACTCACATGTTTTAATTAATAACTCGATAACTATTGCCAATTTGACATTATGGTACATGACTTTTCTTCTCGACTTCACCTAATCTATCTCCAACTTTCGTCTGCATGATCAGCTATCAAACACCCTGTATATGATTATTGCATACTTAACTTAATATTTTTAGAAATCTCGAATTCAAATTATTTTCTTTTTTAAGATACATATTATGTACATAACATAAGTTTTTATAATATATGTATTGTAATATGTTTTTATAATATATGTATTATAATATATGTATGTACAATACATAAACTTTTAAAAGTAAAAATTATATCGCGTTATAAAAATTTAACACATTTGTTAATAGTGTCCAATATTAAAAAAAAATATGTTTTTAAAGGTTATGTTATTCAAAATATTCAAGAAAACCTAGCTTACAAGTAAAATTTATCATTCTTTGTTAGAACACTAAGTAATATGGTTATTTTACTTGTTATTGTAATAAATTAATTATTATAACAATGCAATAAAAAATATTTAATACAAAAAATCTTGGCGCGGCTGCACCAAAAACTATATTGAACTAAAACTTGTTTAATATATATATGATAGCATTTTAATTATTAATATATTTTGTATAATATAAAGGTTTATAATTTATTTATTATAAACCTAGCTAAACTTAAATAAAACATTATACCGTATATGTATAAAGGGAATTTACAAAAACATTTTATTATAATAAAAATGCTATCATGTATATATTAATCAAGTTTTAGTTCGATATAGTTTTTTTAAAGTCAAATTAGATATCATTGAAATTTCGTCAATTATAATAAGAATAACATTTTTGAATAAAAAAATATCAAAATATGTAGAATATATACACATTCGATATGTATATTCTATAGTGAAGGTTTATAATTTATTATAATACTATATAAACTTAAATAAAATATTACACTGTATATGTATAGAGAGAATTTACAAGTACATTTTATTATGATAAAAATGATGTCATATATGTATTATATTAAACAAGTTTTAGTTCGATATAGTTTTTGATGCAGCCGCGCCAAGATTTTTTGTATTAAATATTTTTTATTACATTGTTATAATAATTAATTTGTTACAATAACAAAGAAAATAACCATATAACTGAGTGTTTTAATAAATAATGATATCAGGTGTAGTAAAAAGAAATCCATTATTTTTCCAATAGATGGCTTTAGTTATCTGTATCTCGCGTTGTATAAGTCCGATCGGGTTCCACTAAATGGCGTTAGAAAGATGAGATTTCGTACTAAACAAACTTTTCTGCCAGTTTTGTAATTAGTTGACTCAGTTTTGTTTGAGCGTGCGTCAAAGATGGACACTAGCAAAGAGAAAATACGCTATATTTTACAGTTTTTCTTCGATAAAGGCGAAAACGCAAGCCAGGCGGCTGAAAATGTGAATAGTGTTTATGGTCCTGATACTGTAACAGCCAATCACGCGCAATTTTGGTTTCGTCGATTCCGTTCCGGTAATTTCGATGTCAAAGATGCACCACGCACTGGAAGGCTAATTGTCGAAAATATCGATAAAATCATGGGCATTGTCGAGTCCGACCGTCATGTAAGCACTGTTTCGATTGCCCAAGAGCTAAAGATTGCACAAAAAACCGTTTGGAACCATTTGAATAAGGCTGGATACAAAAAGAAGCTCGATGTATGGGTGGTGTCACACGAGTTAACGAAAAAAAACCTCATGGACCGAATTTCAATCTGCGAATCGCTGCTGAATCGCAACAAAATCGACCCATTTCTGAAGCGGTTGGTCACTGGTGATGAAAAGTGGATCACTTACGACAACGGTCAAGAGAAAACGGTTGTGGTCGAATCGCGATGAGCCGGCGGAAACGGTGGCCAAGCCAGGATTGACGGCCAGGAAGGTTTTGCTGTGTGTTTGGTGGGATTGGCAGGGAATTATCAACTATGAGCTGCTCCCCTACGGCAAAACTCTTAACTCGGAACTGTACTGTCAACAATTGGACTGTCTGAAGGAAGCAATCGCCCAGAAGCGGCCAGCTTTGACCAATAAGAGAGGAATTGTGTTCCATCAGGACAACGCCAGGCCACACACATCGATAGTGACTCGCCAGAAGCTCCGGGAGCTTGGTTGGGAAGTTCTTATGCATCCACCTTATAGTCTGGACCTGGCACCAAGTGATTACCATCTGTTCCTGTCCATGGCGAACAATTTTGCTGGTGAAAAATTCGCTTCAAGAGAGGCTTGTGAAAATCGACTGTTTCAATTTTTTGCCAATAGGGACGAAGGCTTCTATGAGAGAGGCATAATGAAATTACCTTCAAAATGGCAACAAGTTATCGAACAAAACGGCGCATATTTGACCTAAATCGGATCATTCTAACTATGGTAATTAAAGCCTTCAATTTCATGCAAAAATAATGGATTTCTTTTTACTACACTTGATATAATCAATACAAAACAGTTTTTTAAAATTGTAATAAAATTGCATTGGTGTAGGATTAAATGAATTTCCACTTTGTTTACGTGCAGCTCCAAAAAAGTTTCCCAAACTGTCTTGATTTAGTCGCCTAGTTAATAAATACTGAATAGGAACTAATAATTGTTGTAAATAATTCAATAATTTTAGTATGGAATTAATTGTAATAATCCAACATTTTATTGATTTAATAGAATTTGTTATATCTTTTCCATCTTTTCTAATTACTTTTACGCTTTGCAAAAACTTTATTGTTTCATTTAGATAAGTAACTTGTTCGTTAGTATTTGTAAATGCTTCTTTATTAGGATTGCTGCTGTAAAGTTTAGAAGAATTTAAAGTATCAAATAATTTGTCAAATTTTTCTATAAAATCTGCTGTAAAAGTAGCTGCAGCAGGTAAAGAATCTAAACTAACATATGTATTTATACCAGCTGAAACAGAATGGCTTAATACCTGTGCTGCGTATTTTACTTTCATTTTTCAAAATTATTGGGGTTAGTATGGCTATCAGTCAATCTAGGAGCGGCTTTAAATTGTGCCTTTTTATCTATTGTATAAAAGTTTTTTATATGTTTCCAGGAAACAATTTTATCGCCATATATGTAATTGTGTTGAAGTAAGTTATTCCTAATTGCTTTTAACAGATGAGGTGTATCAAAAATGTAATATATTTTCTCTCCATCTATTGTAAAATATGATTTTCTATCATTAATATTCAATAATTGAGTTAACTGATAAAAGTTGGAGCCCATATTTGAAGTAAGACCAACAATTTTCAAACCAATGCTTTTGATCTTTCTAATTGCTTCTTGTATAATTATTAGTAAATCAGATGCTTTCATTGTGGAGTTTAAAAAGAAATAACTTAATGGTTGTTTCCATAAATGATAAAGACCCTTAACCATAATCACTGCTACATTACATGCAGGTAACTGTGAACAATTCTGTGAATATCCTATGTCTTCAAAACCTATGATTTTATCTTTTGTTATATTATAAAATAAGTGTGTTTTCAAAGACATTTCGTCTATACAAAATATGCAGTATTTATTAAGTTCTGGCAAAGCGTCAATCTTAATTTTTAACATTTGAAATACGTTCTTTTGTAATCCTGGATTTATATAACAGTTCTATGTAAATCTTTTTAGAGTTGAACAGCTAGGTAAACAAAATAATTTAGATTTATTTCCTAACTCTTTATATACTTTAGGACTTGAAAAATATATAGATAAACAATACTGTTTGAATGAAGCGCTATCGTATCTTCTACTTTTTGCATCCTTTTGAAAGAGGCATACTTGTGTTTTTAAAAATTCGGATGTCTGTTTTGGAAAATATTTATCTAGTAACATATATAATATATTAATATCTTCTTTTTTCGCTTTTTTTGCTTGCTGTAATTGTAATTCCAAATTGGCTATTCTTCTCTTATATCCTCTTATCTGTTGATAAAGTTGTTTTTTTCGTGGAGAAAAAGAAGATAGTGACAAAGGTATTTGTGTTACTGATTCTGATACTTTTGCTATTGTTTTGTCTGTATGTATTACATCCAGGTCCCTTCCATTGAATGTAGATATATCCGATACAGTACTTTCTTCTTGTGTATTTTCAGTATTTGAAGTGCTCATGTAAAGTGTTTCTACATTTGAGTTACTTGAACTTGCCTCTTCATCTACAATATAAGATAATATTTTATCATGCATAATGTTATTCAAATGCTATACATACATTTATGTGTGTATACATATTATTTGAAAATAACTTACCATTATTTCTCATAATATTACTTGGAACGGCATGTGGTTGCAATTTTGTTTTTTCATAATTTAAAAACATATTATTTGTAAAATGGAGTTTGCATATTCTATAATTATTATGAAGTTGTATGGCTGTCTTTGAAAGCAATTCTTCTCGACCACAGATTGATGCCCACAATTTTGACCTACAAACAATAGTATTTTTATGTTTCTACATATTTCAAATCTTTGTTATATACAAATAATAATTAAATTTTTACATATTGATCATATTAAATAAGAACGTAAGAAAATATTACTTGTACTGATTGTTTAATAATTGATTTTGAAACATGATTCAACAATTAAATCGAACTTAATTATAATGCAAAAATTATTTCAAAATTAGTCTAATATTTAAACACAGTTCACGCAATCTCCCTTAAAAACTATAATAAATATAAGATAAGTAACATAATAAACTAACCTTTCTATATCTTTCGGGAATCTAAACAAAGTTTCTTTTATCCCACGTTTTTTACTCGTTGCACTTTGACAGCCTTTTATACAACACCGATATCCACCTCTTTCACTCATTTTGTTTCACACTTTAATTATATATATATATATATTGTTGCGCTCTTGAGCAAGAAAAATAACACGGAATTAACAAAACGAAAGAAGCTTTATTTTAATACGTCCGTTCGTCGTGACAAGACCAGGGCGACTCTCTCTCATCTCTTCTTCTTTCCTTTATTTATTAAACAACCTCCTTGACAACAACAGCTGTCAAACAATCTCTACTCGATTCCTTTCCCAGTCCACTCCCAGGAGCGTGGGGATAACATGTCCCCCAAAGACACGGGCGCAGCAATATTTATTTATTAATTTAAAAATGTAGGTGACAAAAATAAGAGCACATGTGCTATGGCCACATGTTCACAACCGCCATGTTGCTGGTTGTGCGATTCAGTCATGCGCGAGAGACGAATATTAAGAAACTTTTTGGCAGAGTGAACCTACTGTGCTTTCTTATACTGTGCCAGGGTTATGCCGGACTTCTACCGGCTAAAACCTCCCTGGGTGGTGCTGCGAAGGGACTTGGATCGGGGCCTCGGAGCCTTTGTAACTGCTATCGGGGCCCCGAGTCCAGACGTACGACCATCGCCGCTCCCCAAGGGATGGAGAGGGGCGGGGGAAGCTCGAGCAAAACTCGTCTTCAACCACAGCTTCCTCTCCACCCCTTACGCCCCCGCCTATACGACTGAGAAGGGGTAAGCCGGCCACTGTGCCTAAAGCTTCAACCACTGTTCCCAGCCAGGCGGGGTGCCGCCAAAATACCGTTGTGTAAATAGCTGACCCACCGTATCAGCTAGTCACCCTACGTGTGGAGGGCTGGTTGGGATACCGGGATCCCCTTCCCGGTGCCCCACCCTCTTGCCCGGCGGTTACGAGGGGAAAAACGGGTCCCTTAGCCGCCGGGCACACGAGCCTGTAAAGGCTGGGGAAGGGTCGAGACCCATCCCTTTTCCTATCCACTAAATGGGCCTAAGGAGGCGAGGGGGGGCGAAGAGGGATGGTTTAGCGATGACACTGCCATCCCATTCTCCCCCCCTCACCGTCATCCGACTCCTATTCTCGGGGTCGGCGAACGACTGGGGGACGATTGGTCAGTCCCCGCCTTGGCCTGCCCTGTACATCAGTGGCCTGCGACCCGTAGTGGGTCCCTGCCGTTCTTCTTCCCGCTGTTGCTGCTGCTGCTGTCCTCCCCCTCTGTGTTTTGCTCTGCGGGGAGGCATTACACGAACGAGGAGGACCCTTCCCTAAGCTCCTCTTCGACCACTGCTCTCCCAGGGGAGGGGGGAAGAGAGCCGAGGCTCTACTTCTACCACCGCTCCCTCTTGCACCCCTCACACCCCGCCTATATGGCTGGGAAGGGGAAGCCGGCCAAAGGGCCTGCGCTTCAACCTCCGTTCCCAGCCAGGCAGAGTGCCGCCTCAGTGTTGCTGTACGGCTGGATGATCCACCTTCTCATCCAGCCACCCTACTTTGGAGGGCTAGCTGGGGCATCGGGAATCCCCGCCCGATGCCCCACCCTCCTGCCCGGCGGTTACGGGGGGAATAATCAAGTCCCCTAGCTGCCGGGCACATATTTGCCTATGAAAGGCAGAGAGGGGTCTAATCCCCTCCCTTCCTACCCACACTTATAAAATGTGTGGGTCAAGGGAGGCGGAGGGGGGGAAGATGATTTGGCAGCAACACTGTTATCTCACTCTACCCCTCGCCCTCATCCAATCCCTTTTCCAGGGATTGGCGGACGACCGGGGTGCGACTGACTGGCCCCCGGGCTTTGGCCTCCCGTTATTTGCATGACGGCGGGTTGTGTTGTATCACCCGCCACCGCCGCCCTTACTGGTAGGGACCCTCCTCTCCCTTGTTTTGCCCTTCTCGGGGACATCACTCAGGTGGGGAAGGCCCTCCTTAGGGGTAGTGGTAGGGGACAGGGTTGGGAGGGTGGAAGGGGAGGAGAATGATGGGTGGAATGGGAAAGATTGGAAGCGAGTGAAGGAAAGGGTGGGGGGAGACCCACCATACCCCGAATCGCCTTTTCCTCAGAGGAGTCGATATCTTCCTGCTGGAAGAGCGGCGTTCGGCTCTGCCACGCTGTCGCCTCCTCTGCGCTCTCCCTCTTCCTTCCGCTTGTCGGCGGAGCTCCTCTGCTTCTTCCTTTTCCTTCATCACCTTCTCACAGAACTCGGTGAATGTGTCCCATTTTCTCTCGCTCTCCAGCATCTTGTTGACGACACTGGGGAGCGAGAGATCGGGACCCATCTCTCTGACCACGACCCCGAGCTCGGCTGCCCATACGGGACAGTCCTGAAGGGTATGCTGCGCGGAATCGTGGTCAGCTCCGCAATGATGACACTGCGTCGTGCGTTCCTTTCCAATGCGACACAGGTACTCACCAAAGCAGCCATGCCCGGTGAGCACTTGTGTCACTCTAAATGTCAGGGTTCCTGACTCCCTGGCTACCCACTCGGCCAGGCAGAGCTGGACGGCCTCGATGCTCTTTCTCCCGTATCTGCTGTTGATTAAGCGCCTTTTCCAGCGCTGGAGAAGGAGCTGTCGGTCCTGGTGCCTCGCGCGTTTTAGCGCCCCGGCGAGCGAATCGCCAGCCCTCAAATTCCTCTGGAGCTCCTTTTTCTTCCTGTACATACTTCTGTACATCAATGCAAGGAGCTCCAGAGGGGGCATACCCGTCAGGGCCGTCGCCGCCACGTGGGATACCATACAGTACGCCCTAATGACCCTAACGGTTACCGTCCCTTGTGCTTTGCGTATTACCGCGCAGAGCAGACGACTGGCGGCCAGGGTCTCCGCCCAAATGGGCGCACCGTACAATGCGACTGAATTGATAATCCCCGCGTGGAGACGACGTGCTTTCATGTCCGGCTCCCCGATATTGGGCATTAGCTTGTCCAAATTTGCTGAGATGACCTTTAATCGGGAGGCCAGGCGGCTGAAGTGCTCCTTGAAGCACCTGGTGCCGTCCAGAATGAGGCCCAAATATCTCATTTGAGCCTCGACAGGAACCCTGATTCTGCCAATCCGTAGGTGGGCCTGAGGTGGCTTCATGCCCTTTGGGTGGAGGAAGATAGCCTTCGCTTTTCTCTCCGCCACCGTCAGGCCCACCTCACGGATGGCACGCACGCAGTGCATCGCGAAGTTTGCCGTTCGGATCGGGTCTCCCCAGTCTCTCCCCCCGGCCAGTATTAAAGTATCATCCGCGTAGCAAATGATACTGCAGCCGGGGGGAGGGCTGTCCGGAGGACTTTGTCGTAGCCAAGGTTCCACATTAGCTTTTTTTTTTTGACGAGGAGGAAATCCATCATGGATACCCTGACCCTCGGGGAAGGGCCAGGGTTATGCCGGACTCCTACCGGCTGAAACCTCCCCGGATGGCACTGCGAAGGGACTTGGATCGGAGCGCCGGTGCCTATGTAACTGCAATCGGGGCCCCGAGTCCAGATAGACTCATCGTCTGTCCCTGAGGGGTGGAGCGGGGAGGGGGGAAGCAATCCTGAGCTCTGCTCAACCGCCGCTCCCCAGGGAGGAAGGGGGAGACGAACCGAGGTTCTTCTCAACCACCGTTCCCTCCCTTTCCACCCCTCACGCCCCGCCTATGTGACTGGGAATGGGGAAGCCGGCAAACGCCTACGCTTCAACCACCGTTCCTAGTCAGGCGAGGCGCCGCCAAGATACCGTTGTGTGGCTGACTGACCCACCGAATCAGCCAGCCATCCTACGTTGGGAGGGCTGGTTGAGGCACCGGGAATCCCCGCCCGCTGCCCCACCCTCTTCGGAGCCCTTCTCAGTGGTGACAATGGCAGGGGAGGGGGCAGGTTGGGGGGGCGGGGATGGTGAGCCCACCATCCTCATTTCATCCTCCTCTGAGGAGTTGACGTCCCCCTCACTGCTCCTGCTCCTGTCCCCTCTCCATAGTCGGTGCCGCTCTCTCCTCCTTCTCCTCCTGCATCGACCCTCCGCCTCTCGGCGGTCTTCCTCTGCGACCTCCTTCTGCGAGATTACAGCCTCGCAGAAGGAGGCAAACACTTCCCATTTTCTCTCGTTCCCCACTATTGCCCCAACTATCGTGGGGAGCAAGAGATCACGCCCAATTTCTCGGATCATGACTCTGCGTTCCGCGCTCCAGGCGGGGCAGTCCTGGAGCGTATGCTGCGCGGAGTCATGATCGTGACCACAATGGTGACATGTGGCTGTATGCCCTTTCCCTATTCGACATAGGTACTCACCGAAACATCCGTGTCCGGTGAGTACCTGTGTCATCCTAAACGTTAGGGTCCCGAATGCCCTGCCTACCCATTGCTGCAGGCAGCGTTGGACAGACTCGACGGTCCTCCTCCCATACCTGGCATTGGCCAGGATCCTCTGCCATCTCTGGAGGAGGACCAGCCGAGCCTGGTGCTTCATGCGCCGTATCGCTCCGGCGAGCGCCTCGTTTGCCTCCCCCTGTTGTAGGAGCTCCCGCTTTCTGATGTACATAGTCCTATATATCAGGGCAAGGAGCTCCAGGGGAGGCATGCCCGCCAGAGTTGTCGCCGCCACGTGGGACAGTGTCCGATAGCACCTCGCTACC
Organism: Harpegnathos saltator; assembly: GCF_003227715.2. Taxonomy (NCBI): domain Eukaryota; kingdom Metazoa; phylum Arthropoda; class Insecta; order Hymenoptera; family Formicidae; genus Harpegnathos; species Harpegnathos saltator. The sequence continues at coordinate 778,654 of NW_020230050.1, read as the reverse complement.
CTGACCGCCACCGCCCTGTGCGCTTTGCGCAATTGCGCTTGCATTGGGCGGCTGGCGTCCAGAGACTCAGCCCATACCGGCGCTCCATAGAGCGCCACCGAGTTCAATATCCCCGCGTGGAGGCGACGCGCCTTCCAACCCGGTCCCCCGATGTTGGGCATTAACCTGCCCACGTTGGCCGAAACGACCCGTAGTCGGGGGACTAGACGGCTCATATGTTCTTTGAAACACCAGGTGCCGTCCAATGTGAGGCCCAGATATTTCATCTGGGCCTCAATCGGGAGTCTAACTGTTCCAACCCTTATCTGGGCCTGGGGTGGCTTCCATCCCTTTTTGTAGAGGAATATAGCCTCCGTCTTTCTTTCCGCCATCGCCAGGCCCAGGCCGCGGATTGAGCGTACAGCACATGCCACCGCTTAATTAGCCATCGTAGTGGCCTCCCCCCACTCCTTCCCCCCGGCTAGGATGAGCGTGTCATCCGCGTAACAAATCATACTGCAGCTGGGGAGAGGGCAGTTCGGAGGACTTTTTTTTTTTTTGATAACGCAGGAGAAACCCATCCAATACCAACCATAGGTACCCTCCGCCCCCTGGGAGAGGCAGAGGGTTATGTGAGACTCTTACTCACTAAAACTCCTGCGGGATGTCTACCAGTCGAACCGAGATGGGGGGAGTCAGGGGAACTGTGCCAGCATTCCCTCCCCGACACCCCGGCCCCAGAGCTCTAACGGAGCCCCACGCTCAAGTACCACGCCCGTGTGGATCCTCTCCAGGAAGAGGGTCCGGGCGCGGTGCCCCGATCGGCGTGCCGATCGGGTTGGCCTTCCGGTATTTTACGGGAGAGAGGGGACACCCACCCTCCCTCCCGCCCCCTCCTCGAGGAGTGATTTCACTCCAGAGGGGGCGGGGGAACAAGACTCTTTCCCAGAGGGCCTCGCTCCCCCCTACCCTACCTCACCGACGCCCGGGGGAGGGCGAGGGGGGCTTACACCCCTCCCTCCGACGACTCTCCCCCGCGCGTCCGCAGTCGAGCCCGAGGCGGCCGAGGGGGCGATCCCCGGTTGTCCGAAGATCGTTGCTCCCCCTCGGCCGGTGCCACCTCGGGCCGGGCAGTTCGAAGGACTGACAAGTTGTGAGTCGTAGCCGAGGTTCCACAATAACGGGCCTAAAACCGACCCTTGTGGAACCCCGCAGCTCATCCCCCTCTCACACACCGTGCCGTCAGCGTTTGTCCAACTGAGACGCCGACCCCGGAAGTAATCCTCGACGACAGCCGTGGGGTAGGGTGGGAAGCGGAAATGATCCCTCATCGCCTCCACCACCCTACCTCAGGGCAGGGTGTTAAACGCGTTGGCGATATCCAACGATACCTCCACCGCCACCCTGCCCTCCGACACGATGGCCTCCGAGAGGGACCGTAGACGCAGAATCGCATCCACGGTTGATCTTCCCTCGCGGAAGCCATATTGACTGTCATTGAGAGTTGGTCCTACCCGGGACATATGCTCCTCTAGGCGGGCTGCTATTACTCGTTCAAACAGTTTACCCGCCTCATCGAGAAGGCCGGTACGCGGAGGGGGAGCCTTCCGGCTTGCCCTCTTTGCGGAGGAGGACCACGTTGGCCCCCCCCAGACTGGGGGGAACCTGCCTTCCCGAAGGGCTTGCGTAAATGTGTTCGCAAGCCCTTTGCTCAGGTACCCTGAGGCCAAGGTGAGAACTCGGCCAAGGATGCCATCCGGTCCTGGTGCCTTGCGGCTTTTGATCTTTTTGACCGCTCTGGCCACCTCCTCCTCATCGACCCCCAGTACCACCCTTTTCCTCTTCCTGTTTCATAGGAGGGACAGAGGGAGCGGGTGGCGTCGGTGCGGATGCCACCTCCGCCTCCCTCTGCTCTCTCCTGGGTTTCTTCTTTTTAGGGGGGTGACAGGTAGGACCACTCATCCTGTGGCCGGCCGGTACTCCTGCTTCTGCACATATTTGACACCTGTGGCCGGCCGGTACTCCTGCTTCTGCACATATTTGACATCTGGCTCGGACTGAACAGTCTCGAGCCAAATGTCCCGCCTCGCCACACCTGTAAAGTTCTGCCTTCTGTCCGCGTTACTTGGGCAGTTATATCTCTCACCCCCTGTTGTTTGGGGGTGGGAGATATATATGGGCCTATTGGGTTCCCCTCCCTGACTGGGAAGAGAGTCCCCATGACCCGCTCGAGAAATCGGGGGTCGAGCGTTTCCGTCAACGGGGGCGCCCATGGTTTTAGTTTCTGCAAAACCATTCTATAAGGGCACCCCCACGAATCCGCGTCCAACGAGAGGAGGAGGGTGTCCTACTCTTTTCCTTTGGCCGCCCCGATAGCATCTCTCAGTGTCGCTGCTGCTAGACAGAACTTTCTTCGGATGGCCAAAACGGCCTCGGGGTCCGAGTCCGGGTCATTCCTAACCCTTCTGAATGCCCGCCTGAGGTGGACCGACTTTTGCCTGAGATCGACGATGTTGTCCACCACCAGGCGGACCTTTTGGGGCAGGATCTGACTCTAGGCTTGGAAGCCTCGCATGCCTGTGCAATAATGTCCATGATCTCCTTTACCGCAGAGTCCAGCCCCTCCTTGCGTTGTGGCCAGGTGGCAACCTCGAGAGAAATTTCGAGGGCCTCCCTGTCCAGTTGGGCCAGAGCCCATCGCCCTGGTCGAGGACCTTTTTCCTTCTGTGGCCGCAGGCCGTCGGGGGGGACAGCTCCATCTATATGAGCAGGTGGTCCGAGAGAGCTTCCAGCTCGTCCGCCACCCTCCAGGTCCGCATCCGTTTGAGGGCCGCAGGGGTTGCCCAAGTAAGGTCGAATGTAGACTTCTTTCCCACATTGAATAGGTGCAGACCCAGGCCCGCGGCCCATTCTTTAACTACCTCCCCCCACCTGTCACCGCGCCGGGAGCCCCACAGTTCTGATTTCGCGTTGAAATCCCCGGCGATGATGACAGGCCCAGGAAGGAACCGTTGCACGTCCCTCCCTATATCTTGGAGCCTGGACCTAAAACTTGGCAAGTCCTGGCTCTTTGTTGGGTGGAGGTAAATCCTGACCACGATCAGGGCTCCCCATCTGGCCACAACGTAACCCCTCCCCCCTACCCAGCTGGGAAGCGGGGGGTGAGTTTGCACTTGCCCTCCATATTATAGCGACGGAGTCCAGTTCGTCCCTAAACCATCTGGGGTGGTTCCTTGGGACCTTGTAGGGCTCCTCCGCTATTCCCAAACCTGCACCGCGCTCCACCATGGTGTGTTCAAAGAGCGGCATGGCCTGGCGAGCGCGGTGCAGGTTAGACTGGAACAACCGGGTGGCCATTATTCTGATTGAACTTCGTTAATGGAGACCTTTCCCCCGGGTTGCTCCCCGTTATCAGTTCCACTCTTTTCTCGCTGACGGGAGCATTTCTCCCCTCTCCTCTCCACATTCATCTCCTCGCACTCCTCTTGCTGGGTGTTGGAAGGAGGATTTTGGTCAGGTGAGGGAAGCGACGGTTCCTCCACCTTTTCTCTTCCTGTTTCATAGGAGGGACAGAGGGAGCGGGTGGCGTCGGTGCGGATGCCACCTCCGCCTCCCTCTGCTCTCTCCTGGGTTTCTTCTTTTTAGGGGGGTGACAGGTAGGACCACTCATCCTGTGGCCGGCCGGTACTCCTGCTTCTGCACATATTTGACATCTGGCTCGGACTGAACAGTCTCGAGCCAAATGTCCCGCCTCGCCACACCTGTAAAGTTCTGCCTTCTGTCCGCGTTACTTGGGCAGTTATTTTGCACGTGCCCTTTCTTGATGCATCTGAAGCACTGTGCAGGCCTGGCGTACAGCAACTCAACTCTCACCTGGGTCCACCCTATGGCCAGAGTCTCCCTCTCAGCAATCTTCTCTGCCGCTAATAGGGGACACTGTAACCATAAGGACCTGGACCCATTCCATATGGTCCTGATCTTTGCCGTCTTAACCTCCGATACTCCACATCCCCCTGTTTTAGCCACGCATCTTGCCGCTTCTTCCTCAGTAGTGGAAATCTCCAAGCCCCTGAGCCTAATCTCCCCCATTTTCTGGGAGCGATTGATTTTGGCCCTACCAGCCAGGATCTCATTTAATTTACCTGCCAAGAGGTTAGCCTGGTTTCCCCTGTTTTCCCCCGAAATCTCCAGAATTAGGGCCCCTGTTACTCCCTGCCTCGTTTTTATTTTGGAAATCCCAAGGCCCTCGAGATCTATCTTTCGTTTGGCTTCCGCTAGAAGCTCCTTGTACTGCCCTTTTTCGACAGTTATGGAGACCGCTGCAGTGTTGGGGATTCTTCGTTTTATCTTTTTCCCACCCCCACTTCCACTGTTCCACTGTCCTAACCGTCCTAACTGTCTGCTCCTTTTCCTGGGTTTCCCATGGACTGCTTCCTTGCCTCTACCTTTTTCTCCATCCTTTTCTCCTTCCGTCCTACGACTTTGGACCATGTCTCTTGGGAGACTGGTTCGACCTTCGCCTCTTCATGTCTCCCTAGCACCTGGTGTTCGCCTCTCTGAGGAAGCGGAGTTTGACTACGTAATTGAGACCCACTCCTGCTCCCTAGGTTTTGATTTACGGGTTGAACACCCGGTGTCTTTTTCGCTCCCTTGTTTTTCTTTTTCTTTTTGTTGCTCTCTCCTTTGTCCTGAGTCGCGGGTTTTTCCTTGGACGCATTCCCTTGCAATCAATTTTGCTTCCCGTTTCTGAGTGACTCCTATTTTTCCATGGCCCGGAACACCATACCGACCACTTTCTCCTCCAACATTTCCTCCCTGTTTCCCTCGGGTACTTCCTTCCTCTCTAACCTTAGTACTTAGGGGAATATCCTCCCTTATCCTGGGACCTATTTTATTTGTCCTATCAGTCCTGGCTGCTTTTAGCCTTCCTCAAGTTGAGTGCACTATTCCAGGTCTTAATGTGCCCTGTGAAACCCCAATCCTGCCTACAACTTCCTGTTCCTCCTTATCGTGTCCGCTTTAGGGGGTGGGATCATCTTCCCTTGTCCATTCCTCATTTCCTCGTCCTTAACGTAAACCGGAGGCGAGGAGGACACCCCCGCCACTGGCGGCGGTGCCTCCTTTATACTCCGTAGTGTGCTCCTTAATTCCTCCATTTCTCTCCTCAGCCTACTTGCGAGGCTTTGAGTTGCTGATTTTCGATTCGCAGCTCCTCCATGATGTCCAAATTCTCTCCGCTGTCCCCCGTGGCCATTCTATTGGCCATGAGTGTTGCGCCCACAGTAATTGTGGCTGAAGCGTCTCGGAGAACCTTGACATGGATTCCACTCAAGTTCTTGGATCGGACAGAGAATCCAAGCACTTTTCTGGCTGCTCCTAACACTGAAGCAGCCAGATTCCTGAAGGGGAGCCTCCTCCATGTGCTCCGTCAGTCTCCTAACCTCCGTCTTATACTTCCGATTATCAAAACAATCCCGGAACGCCTCAGACGGGTTTTCGAGTCCTTTCAATAGGCTCTCCTCCCTTTGCTTATCAAGGAATTCCTTTTGTTTTGCCTTGAAGGCCTTCTCCTTCTCGTACTCCCCGGTTGTTTCGGGCCTTCCTCTCTTGCGGATCGCCTTTATCGCAAAATTCTCGTCCGTCTCCCCATTGGGTTTTTTGGGGATGTCCCATTTTCCTTCCCCTTCCGATTCACTCCATGGGGTGAATTCCGACGATGAGGATTCACAAATCTTCTTCGGCGACCTCGATCGCGATCTAGACCTCTCGCGCTGGGCAGTGGCGCTTCGGAGTCCTTCTCTCCTTATTCCCCGGTTAGTGCTAGGTTGATCTTTCGGGGACACATTGGCCTTCTCGTCCCTTCTGGAGCTACTGAGAGTTTTCAGTAAATTCTTGTCCTTGTTGCAGTCCATGGTCGTCATATCTTGGTCCAGATCCGATGATTCAGTAATAATTATATCATTCATGTTCGGTTTGACACCTACAACTCCGTACGGCTCCGCTGCCTGGGAATGCCCGCATCCCCTCGGAAAGGGGGAGCCTCCGAGTTCCCCCAGAGGAGCAGCATATGGCTCTGGCCGGCGGAATAAACATCGCCGGCACTGGCCTCCCCCCCTACACGCGCCCTGACCACCATCTCTGGTAGCCAGGCCGCTTTCGGGGGTGCCGTGCCTCCGACAATACGGGCACCGTACGGAGCGCCGCCACGCGGGGGGCCCCATGGAAGGAGGTAGCTCACCGGTGTCGCACTCCACCGGGAGCGTCTCCCCCATGGCAGCCAGCGTGCTTGCGCCGCCCGAGGGTCCGCTTTAGGGCGATGCGATCGCATTCCCTCGGGCACAGCACCTAGAGGTTCCGGCTCCGCCTCGGAATAAGTCTGAGCGGCCCGGAACACCCCTTCATCCCCGAGTACCGGGTCTGCACACCATGAGGGGTTCCAAACCCTCATGGTGTGCAGACCCGGATGCGGGTTTATCCCTCCGCCCGGCCGTGAACGGGACGGATGAAGGAGAGGTCCTCTCCATTTGGCTGACGGAGCACCGTGCAATGCCTTCGGGGATGGGGTCCTCTATTATAGCGCACTAGGGTATCTCGACCCAGACCTCGGAATACGTCCGAGCGGCCCGAGACACCCCTCCACCCCCGGAAACCATGGGGGCAAGCCCGCATGGTGTGCAGACCCGGGTGTGGGTTCCTCATTCCGCCTGGCCGTAGCCAGACGGGTGAGAGAAAGCGGGGTGGTCCACCTTCTTTGGCTGCCGGAGCACCGGCGTGTAATGCCTCCGAAGGTGAGGTCCTTTCCCCAAAAGGTATAGTGGGGACCTCGAGTCAGGGCCCCACTTTACCCCCCTCCCCCGCCGGTGAGGAACCGACGGAGGTACCTGCCATGCCGGCCCCTGAAGGGGGCCGGCCATCCCTCCCCGGGAGGGGTGTCCCCGCTGCGACACCATAGTCGCCACAATTCTCCCCCCCGATTGGGGCTATCCCTAACCTAATGCGGTAGGCGGAGTTCCCCTTGACAGGGGTCGGGCCGCCCACCACCGCTCCATTTTGGGCTGCAGTCTTTTACCGCGGTGGGTGTCCCGGCAGGAGGCTACTCTCGTCTCGACTGCCAGGCACGTCCCACAGCGATAGACCGCTCTAGCCCTAATGTCCGGGGTGCCCCGGAAGGGAGCCTTAATTGGCTCCGGCTGCCAGGTACATCTCCGGGCTCGGGATGATTTGAGCGAGCAGAGGGCAGCTTACTGCTCCTCCGCCCATTCATCCCACCCCGCCTCCTGTATAAAGGAGCAAATCGCTTCAACATCACCCGTTGCGTTCTCTTGGACCTCCATCAGTTGGGTCAGTGGAGGTTCCAGGTCAGGAGGAGCAGCTGGTGCTACCTCCTTAACCGGCCCTGCCTTTGGTGGCGCTGATGGCGCCTAAGCCATTGGAGGTGGTGGAGGAGGGGGCATGTCCCTTCCTCTCCCTCCTGCTTCCTCTGTTGTTCCTTTTCCAGTCTTCGCGCTGGAGGGGGGAGGCCTCCTGCTTTCCCCGCAGGCAGACCCTCCCTCCTACGCGTAGCCCGAAAGCCCGGTTTTCGGCGTTGCCGTTGTCGCCGCGGTTTCCTACCGTTGGCAACTCGGGGGACGGCCGTACATGCCCTGCCATCCATACGGTGAACAGGGTTCTTACCTAAATTGTCGCACAGGGTGCACCGAGGTTCCGCGGTGCAACCCCGCGCGACGTGATCAGCCCCCCGCACCTGAAACATCTGCCACCTCTGGGTGGCCACCTTCTGCCTGGCAATCCACCGCCATGTGACCGAAGTCCAGGCATCGATAGCACTGGGTGGGTCTGTCTCCTAGTAAGCGGACAGCGGCCCTCGTCCATCCTATTTGCAGCCCCCAGGCTGCCACCAACGTATGTGCTGCCTCCACAGGGCAGCGAACCCATATCGCGCCAAGTCCTCCGGAGAACTGCCTAACCTCATCGGTCTGGATGTCCTCCGGAGGACATTTGGCTATAGAACTAATCGCCTGTCTAACCGCCCCCTTGGTTACGCTGTCGTCCAGGCCGACGATGCGGACCTCAGTCTTCTTCGTCGGCCTGGCAACGACAGCGTCCCCAGCTAGGGCGTCCTCGAGATCACGAGCGAAGCGGTCGGCTCTCGCCCTAGCGCCAACGCCCGTGATCTCGAGTATTATCCCACCATTGCGAGCTCTCTTATATTTAAAGTCCCCGGGAGGGCTAGGCCGTGCTCCCCGAGGTCTACCCTGGCCTTGGCAGTGGTCAAGACCTGAGCCGAGGTCTTCCCCGGCAGCGCAGTGATCGTTATCACCGGGTTGCGCGAAGAGGGCCTCAGCTTCAATTTTTGGGCGGGCGGAGGCCCCGCGGACGGGGGCTCCTTCCTCCCATTCTTCTCTTTGGGGGGGGGGGGCCGCCTTGGTGATGCCCGCATATGTTGGCGCGGCTATCATGGGCTCGTTCGCGGTCGCGGATTTACGCGCGGATCTCGTCTTCGCGGTCGCGGCCTTTTCCCCTCCCTTCGATGACGGTTGCGGCTTTCCGAGTCCCATCCCAGACCCTCCCCCCTTACTCCCACCTTTCTTTTTGCGGTTGTACACGGTCGTCCAACTGCTACCCTTTCCCACAGGCTGCGCCTGCTGGACATTCGAAGGGTTGAGCCCTGGACTCGCCGCTGCAGATATCGGAGGGACGAGTCCCTCCAATATCCTCCCACTCTGAGGCCTCCTTCCGCGACAGCACGTTGCGGCAGAAGGAGGCCGCTTCTCCCCATACTTCGTCGCTCCCGCACATCGACCTAACGATGCGCGGGAGCGTTAACTCCCTCTCCCTACAGCCCACCGCCCAGGCACGGCGCTTCCTGGCCCATGCTTCGCATTCGGCCAGGGTGTGATGCACCGTGTCATCCGGCGCCGGGCAGTGGTGGCAACCGGTGGTGGACTCCTGATCCGGTGCAGGTAATGACCGAAACAACCGTGTTCGATCATCACCTGCACCAGATGATACGTCAGTCCGCGTCCCATCCTGTCCGCGAACTCCGCCAGGCAGGGGCGGACGGCCTCCGTCGTTAGCTACCCGAACTCTCGCGGAGCGGACATCGTGTCCGCCCATCGCTGCAGAGTTCGGGCAGCCGCCTGAGACGTCAGGGCCGCCACACCTCCGGCCGTTTCCTGCCCCCTTTCGCGGAGCTCCTTTGTTCGCCAATACAGGAAACACCGTTCCTCGGCGAGGAGCTCTACCGGGGGAGAACCGGCCAGGGTCGTCGCCGCCATATATGACACGGAGCGGTACCCCCGAATTGCCCTCACGACCACCGGCCTCAGCGCCTGACGCAGGTTCCTGCCTTGGGCGGTGGCCAGGAGCTGGGTCGCCCATATCGGCGCCCCATAGACGGCGACCGAGAGGATCACTCCCACATACAGGCGGCGAGCGTGCCACCCTGGACCCCCTGGGTCTGCATGAGTCTGGCCAAGACCAGACCCGCCTTTCTGACCCGAGGGGCCAGGTCCCTAAAATGGGCCCTGAAGTCCCATCAGCCGTCCAGAGTCAGGTCAAGATACTTTATCTTGCGCCCGACTCGGACGCGGACTCTATCCACCATGACCCAAGTTTCCGGTGGCTCCCCACGGCTGCCGTCGTGAAAAAAGACAGCTTCCGTTTTCTGGGGAGCCACTTTCAGACCCAGGTCTCCTATGGTGTCCACCACCGTCGCCAGAGCCACCTCTGCATTGAGGCGGGCCTCTCCCAGCTTTCTCCCTCGGTTACCACGAGAGTGTCATTCGCGTAGCAGATGACGTGGCAGCCAAGGGGGAGGGGCGAGCGCAACACCCTGTCGAACGCGATGTCCCACAGCAGAAGTCCCAACACCGACCCCTGCGGGACACCGCGCTCCATGATCTGCCAGCCAATGACCCCGCCCTGTACCGGATAGGCGAGGTCCCTGCCCTCAAAATAGGCCGCGAGGATGCGCCGGAGATAGGCAGGCACCCGATGATGTTCGAGCGCCCGCCCAATCTCCGGCCATGATATGGGTGTTGAAGGCGTTGGTGATATCGAGAGATACCGCCAACAACACCCCGCCCCCCTCCTCCACGACAGTCCGGGTCAGGTCCCGGACATGCTGGATCGCATCCAGCGTTGATCGTCCGGGCCTGAACCCATACTGCCTATCGTGGAAGTCCGGCCCATCTGAGGACAGGTGCTGGATGAGGCGGTCCACGATGACACGCTCCAACATCTGTCCCGCCTCGTCCAGTAGATAAATCGGCCTGAAGGCCAGCGGTCCACCGGGTGTTTTACTCGGCTTGGGAGGAGGACCAACTTGGCCCTCCTCCACTCTGGGGGGAAGACCCCATCCCTGAGACATCCGTTTAATACCCCCTTGGTGGCTTCAGACATGTTCCGATCTCCGAGGGCGAGAGCCCAGGCGCAGCCAGGAAGACCGTCGGGGCCAGGGGCTTTACCCTAGCCTCTTCCTAGATCTGGTGAGCTCCTCCGGACTGACCCCCAAGTCCTCTGTCTACTCCCGTTCCTCAGGGGCAGGGAGCCGTGGAGGGTCCCCCTCCACCCTCGGAAAGAGGGTGTCGAGGAGGCCCTCCAGGACCTGGGGATCCAGCGACTCCGTCGGCGGGGGCGCCCACGGACGGATCTTCCCGACCGTCCGCTTATACGGGCACCCCCACGGGTCCTCGTCCAGGGAGCTCACCAGCTGCTCCCAGGCTCCCTTCTTCGCCTCGACTATAGCGGCCTTAAGAGCTATCCTAGCGCGTTGATAGCCCTTTTTCTCCTCTTCGGCATCCCCGTCCTCGCGCCGGGCCCGGGTATACACCCGTCAGGTATGGACGGCAGCCTCTCGCAATTCTGCGATGGCCGCCGTCCACCAGTAGGCAGCCCGGCGCCGACGGGGGTGGGACCGGGGCATCGCAACGTCGCAGACCGACGATGCCCACACGCCTAGCCCCCTCCTGGGGCTAGTGTCCCACTCGCCCGGCACCTCATCAAGGTGCCAGGTGGCCGTGAGGACAGCCTCCCGGAACATGTCCGAGTCTAGTTGACTGAGAGCCCATCTCGGGGGGGAGGAGATCCTGGCTCCCCCCTCTTGGGCGGCACCTGCGGAGGGGTTCGGGAACCGAGGGCCCAGACTATATATCTATGGTCAAACAAAGTCTCACCGCCAGTCACCACCGCCCACTCCCGGAAAATCCGGGCGGCCGAGGGGGATGCTCAGGTCAGATTCACGACCGACTACCCCTTTGGCCGCACACAGGACCCCCTGTTCATTCACAGGAGGCCGAGCCCCGCCACCCATCCGATCACGGCGTTGCCCCTCTGGGGATCCCCTTGCCGGGGTCGACAACCACACTCCGTGGAGTGGACGTTGAAATCCTCGGCAACGACGACGGCCGGGGGTGGCAGCTCCGCACCACGTCCCCGACCTCGTCTAGGATCCCCTTCATATGGGGCAGTTCGCCGAGACCGGCATTATTTTTACGGGGTTGCAAATACACCCCCACTATGGTTATAAGCCCCCAGTCAACCGCCACATAGGAGTTCCCCCGGGTCGAAACCCCCGCCGGCACAGCTCTGTACATCATCGGGACACGCAAGCTCCCCCACCACGGCAAGGTGGCGTCCACGGGGGAGAGGTTCCACATTTTTCTTTTTTTTTACGAGGAGGAAATCCATCATGGATACTCCTCACCCTCGGGGAAGAGTGAAGGGTTATGCCGGACTCTTACCAGCTAAAACCTCCCCGGGTAGCACTGCTAAGGGATTATCTCGGGGCCCCAGAGCCATGAAACTGCATTGGGGCCCCGAGACCTGATATTAAACGTCGTCTCCCTCAAGGGATGGAGAGGGGGGGAAGTGAGCCACGGCTACTCTTCAACCGCAGCTCCCTCTCCATCCCTCATGCCACGCCTTTGTGGCTGGGAAGGGGGAAGCCGGCTAAGGCCCGCTTCAACCTTCGTTCCCAGCCAGACGGGGCGCCGCCTGAAATGTTGCGCGGCCAGATGGGCCACCACCACCTAGCCGCCCTACCTTGGAGGGCTTGTTGGGGTCCCGGGAATCCCCGCCCAGAACCCCACCCTCCTGCCCGGCGGTTACGGGGGGAAAAGGTCCCCTAGCCGCCGGGCCCACGTGCCTGAGTCAGGCAGGAAGGGGCGATGAGACACCCCTTCCTTTCCTACTCGCTTAAGCGGGTCATAGGAGGCATTAAGGGGAGGGGAGAAGATATTTCCGATGACGATGTCACCATCTCCTCTCCCCCCCTTACCCTCATCCAACCCCCGTCTTGGGAGTCAGCGAACGACTAGGGGGCTGGTCAACAGTCCTCTGTCTTTGCCTCCCTTGTGTTGTATTCTGCGACTTATCGCAGAATGCTGATCCTCTTCTGGTGGGGATCCTTTTCCCTTCTTTTGCCCTTCTAGGGGGCATTACTCGGGTGGGAGGAACTTCCGGGGGATGAAGGACGGGGTAGGGGACAAGGAAGGGAAGGAGTTCGGATGGGCAGAGGGGAAGGTGGAGGGATGGGTGATGGGACGGGAGGTGGAGGAGGAGATGGAGAGGGAGGTGGTAGTGGTAGGGATGGTGGCCCCACCATCCCTCTGAACGCCTCCTCCTCTGAGGAGTCGATGTCTCCTTCTCTACTAGGGGAGCGGCACTCGGCTCGGCGACGCTGTCACCTTCTTTGTGTCCTCTCCCTTCCTTCCGCTTGTTGCCGTATTTCCTCGGCTTCCTCTTTCTCCTTCATCACCGTCTCGCAAAATTCTGTGAATGTGTCCAATTTTCTCTCGCTCTGCAGCATTTTGCTAACGATATTGGGGAGCGAGAGTTCGGGGCCCACCTCTCTGATCACGACCCCACGCTCGGCTGCCCATGCGGGACAGTCCTGAAGGGTATGCTGCGCGGAGTCGTGGTCAGCTCCGCAATGATGACACTGCGTCGTGCGTTCCTTTCCGATGCGACACAGGTACTCACCAAAGCAGCCATGCCCGGTGAGCAACTGTGTCACTCTGAATGTCAGGGTTCCTGACTCCCTGCCTATCCACTCGGCTAGGCAGGGCTGGACGGCCTTTACGCTCCTTCTCCCATACTTGGCGGTAGCCAAGCGTCTGTCCCATCGCTGGAGAAGAAGCAGTCGGCTTTGGTGCCTAGAGCGCTTCAGCGCCCCAGCGTGCGATTCATCATCCCTGAGATTCCTCTGGAGCTGCTTTTTCTTATCGTACATATGCCTGTACATCAGTGCGAGGAGCTCCAGAGGAGGCATGTCCGCCAGGGCCGTCGCCACCACATGGGATATCGTACGGTACGCCCTTATGGCCCTGACCGCCACCGTCCCTTGTGCCCTGCGCTTTATCGCGCAGAGCGGACGGCTGGCAGCTAGGGTCTCTGCCCAGACTGGCGCACCGTACAACGCTACTGAGTTGATAATTCTCGCGTGGAGACGATGCGCCTTCATGTCCGGCCCCCCGATGTTAGGCATTAACTTGCCTAAATTGGCCGAAGTGACTTTAAGTCGGAGAGCCAGGCGGCTGAAGTGCTCTTTAAAGCACCATGCCGTCCAGAATGAGGCCCAGATACCTCATCTGGGCTTTAACAGGAACCCTGACCCTACCTATACAGAGGTGGGCCTCCGTATGTGATGGCTTCATACCTTTAGGATGGAGGAAAATAGCTTCGGTTTTTCTCTCCGCCACCGTCAGGCCCACCTCTCGTATGGCACTCACGACGCAGTGCATCGCAATATTTGCGGTGTTGATTGCATCCCCGCAGTCTCTCCCCTCGGCCAGCACAAGGGTATCATCTGCGTAGCAAATGATGCTGCAGCCGGGGGGAGGGCTACTCGGAGGACTTGGTCATAGCCGAGGTTCCACAGGAGGAGGCCCAAAACAGACCCCTGTATAACCCCGCAGCTCATTTCTCTCTCGCGTGTACCGCCATCGGCATCCTTCCAAGTAAGACGCCGACCTCGGAAATAGCCCTCGATGACGGCCACGAGGTAGCGTGGGAAATGAAAGTGATCCTTCATCTCTTTCACCACGCTACCCCAGGGCAGGGTGATAAAAGCATTGGCTACATCTAGTGATACTGCCACAGCCACCCTGCCCTCCTTCACTATAGCCTCCGAGAGGGTCCTGAGATGCAGAATTGCATCTATAGTGGACCTGCCCTCTCGGAAGCCGTATTGGCCGTCATCGAGGTTCGGACCTGTCCGGGCCATATGCTCCGTAAGGCGGGCAGCGATGATCCTTTCAAAGATCTTGCCCGCCTCATCAAGGAGACATATGGAGCGGTACGCGGAGGAGGAGTCTTCCGGTTTGCCTTCCTTTCGGAGAAGGACCATATGGACCCCCCCCAGACTGGGGGGAATTTTCCCTCCTTCAAGGCAGCCGAGAAAATCTCGGCCAGCCTGCCCGCGATGACCCCCGAGGTTAGGATGAGCACTCGGCCGGGTATACCATCGGGTCCGGGAGCCTTACGGCTTTTGATCCTTCTGATGGCCCCAGCCACCTCCTCCTGCGTGACCCCAGGAACCTCCCTCTGTTCCTCAAAAGAGGGGGTGGTGTAGGGGTTTATGGGGGGATCCCCATCCCTCATCGAAAATAGGGCCCCTATAACCCTCTCGAGGAACCTGGGGTTTAGCGTCTCCATAAGCGGGGGCGTCCATGGCCTTAACTTCTGCATCGCTATTTTGTATGGACGCCCCCACGGATCGGAGGAGGGTGTCCCACCTTTGACCTTTGGCCGCCCCTATGGCCTTACGTAACGCGCGTGCGGCCAAGCAAAATTCAATACGGGCGGCCTTAGTCTCCTCGGGGGTTTCTTTGCCATCGCGGGCATTCCTGAAGGCCTGCCTGAGGCGGACCGATTTTTGCCTCGATTCAGCAATTTCCTCGGTCCACCACTAGACGGACCTTTTTGGGCAGGACCTTACCATAGGCATGGCCTGATCACACGCTTGTGTGATCAGGCCTATAACGTCGGCCACCGCCGAGTTGAGGTCCTGTCCTTCCTGCCATTGTGGCCAGGTGATAGCCTCAAAATTGGTGATCAACACCTCCTGTCTAGCTGGCTTAGGGCCCATCTAGCTGGTCGAGTGTCCTTGTTTAGTCTGGGCCGTAGTAATCCGTTGGGGGCAGCGGAGAGCTCAATCTCAATAATTAGATGTTTTGATAGTGACTCCAGCTCCTCCGCCACCCTCCAGGCCTGCACCCTTCCTCGGGCCGCAGAGGTTGCCTATGTGAGGTCGATTATCGACTCCCCCTGCGACCCAACAAAGGTGGATTTTCTTCTCTCGTTGAGTAGGTGCAGGCCTAATCCCACGGCCCATTCTTCAACTTCCTCCCCCCGCCCGTCAACATCCCGGGGAGAACCCCACAGGGGTGACTTTGCATTAAAGTCCCCGGCGATGATGACGGGTCCTGGAAAGTACCGCTTGACGGCCCTCCCAATATCCTGGAGCCTGGACTTAAGGTTCTGCAAGTCCAGGCTCTTTGTTGGGGGGAGGTAGACCCCGACCACTATGAGGGCCCCCACCTGGCCACCACGTATCTTCTTTCCCTCTACAGTCGAGTAGCTGGGGGGGGGGGTTATCCGTCCTCCATGTTATAGCGACGAAGCCCAGATCGTCCCCAAACCATCTAGGATGGTTTCTGAGGACATGGTTGGGCTCCGCCGCTATGTCTAGTCCTGCACCGCGCTCCGCCATTGTATGTGTAAAAAGAGGCATTGCCTGAGGGGCTCGGTGCAGGTTGGCCTGGAGGAGCCGGGTAGCCGTTATAGCTGTATTAATAGTTTTTCTGCCAGCTCCTCCTGCTCATCACTTCCTTCGCTATCCTTTGGACGGCTTCTCTTCTCCCCTCGCCTCTCCACATCCATCTCCTCCACTCCCTGTGCGTTAATTGGGAGGGGGTCGATGGACGGAGGGGTAGTGGGAAGGGTGTCTTCCTCCTCTCCTTTCTTCTCCTTATCTGGGAGGGACAGAGGTACAGTGTTTACGGGCCTCTTTTCCTTCTGTACCTGTGTCCCTTTCCTCCTCCTTTGTTTCGGAGGGTGGCATGCTAGTCCCCCCATTTTATGTTCAGCGGGTTTTCCCCCAGCTGAACATATCTGGCATCTGGCCAGGGATTCGCAGTCCCTGGCCAGATGTCCCTCCTTCCCACACCTGTAACAGTTTTTACTTCTGTCTGCTTCGCTGCAGCATTTGGATTGGACATGGCCCCTCTCCATACATTTATAGTATTGGAGGGGCCTTACGTCCAGGAGTTCAATCCTGACCTGCGTCTATCCTAGAGTCAATGTTCCCCTACCTGCAGCCTTCTATGCGGCTGCAAGGGGACATTGAACCCAGAGGGACCTGTATCCGGTCGGAGATGCTCTTATTTTGCCGGTTTTAATATTTCCGGGTTCGCATTCTCCGACTTTGGCCAGGGTCTCCTTGACCTTTTCCTGTCGTTGGGGGTTCGAGTCCCATTAATCTTAATTCCCCCATTTTTTGGGGGCAGCTTACTCTGGCTCTGTTTTCTACTACTTCTCGTAGTCTATCAGCCAGGAGGTCCGCCTGTTCCCTTCTTTTTTCCCCCGGGATCTCCAAAATCAGGGCTCCTGTCACTCCTATTCTAGTCCTGATTTTGAAGATTCCCAGTGCCTCTATGTCAATCTTGGCCTTTGCTTCCAACAGTTCCTTATATTTGTCATCCATTGTAGTGATAACCACTGCCGCAGTGTTCGGGACCCTGCGTTTCCTTTTTTCTTCTTTTCTTTCCCCCCTCTTCCCCCTTTTTTCAACTTGGGCTTTGGAGTTTGGGCCTGAGTCTTCTTGCCCTCTGCTCTTTTTTCCCTCTTTTTCTCCTTCCGCCCTGCTACTTTTGTCCACACTTCTTGTGTGGTAGCGCTTTCCCCCTTATTTATTTGGGGAGGGGAGGAGAGAAGAGAATTCCTTCCTAGTCATTCTAGGAATGGTCTGCTGAGGCTTCTGTCCTTCTTTGCTCTTTGCAGGAGCTTTTGTCATCCCTTCTTTCCTTCCCTCCTTCTTCCTTTCCCTTTTCCATCTTTGGGGTTTGGGTGGTTCCGTGGGGTTATGAAGAATTACTTCCTCTCCCTTGTTCTTCCCTGCTGCCATCTCGTCAAGCACTCTTGCAACTATCTTGGCTACTTTATTTTCTAGGGGGGTGCTTCCCTCCAAGATCTTGTCTCATTAGGTTTTTTAATCCTAACCTTGGTGTCTATTAGGATGTCCTCCTTTATCTTCGGCCCCGGCTTGTTTTGCCTTATCCCGGCTCGGACGATCTCTTGCCGCTTCGGTAAGGGGCAAACTTCTTTGAAATCCGTGTGGATCAGCTCCTTTTGGATCTCAATCACCTCTGCCAATGGTGGTGGTACCTCTTCCACTTCCATATCATTAGCAGGGGGAGAGATGTAGCCGCTTGTTTTCGGCATCCTCGCTTCCTCCTCCGTTACGAAAGTATGTATCGGAGTTGGAGTTTGTGTAGGTGCTGGAGGTGAAGTCCTTGGTACTGGTAGAGGTGCCTCTTGGATCTTGCGGAGGGATTCTCCTAACTCCTCCACTTCCCTCTTTATCTCCTCGTACGAAGTGCGAAGCCTCTGGTTTTCGCTCCGCACTTCCTCCAGGATATCCAAATTATCCCCACCTCCTTCTGCTACCCTTATAGTTAGTAGCATAGCACCTGCTGCAACGGTGGCAGCGGCATCCCTTAGGACCTTAACGTATGTCCCTTTAATATTACCTGATCTGACTGCTATTTCAAGTACCTGCTTGACTGCGTCCAAAACAGACACAGACAAGTCCTTCGTCGGAGCAAACTCCAGGTTTTCCGTCACTCTGTTGACCTCTGTCACATATTTCCTGTTGTTCGTCAGATTGGCGAAGGACACAGACGGGGTCCTTATGGCCTCGAGGAGTTCATTCTCCTTCATTCTGATTTGAAGTTCTTCCTCCTTTTCCATGAAGATCTTCTTTTTCCTGTACTCTCCCGTGGTTTCCGGTCTCCCTCTGCCACGGAGAGCTTTAGCCGCGAAGGCTTCTTCATCTGTTTCCCCGTCAGATTTTCTGGGGATCGCTCATCTGTCAATGATTCTCTCCGGCGATTTGTCAGCGGGTAAAGAATCAGCCTTGCGGTTTGGTGTTCTAGACCTGGATCTCGTTGGAGAGTCTTGGCCTTGTCTTCCAGCACAACTTCTAGTGTTTCGTGTGCTTCTACTCCTTCCTCTTCTGATCGTGTTACGGAAATGACGTTTTGTCTCTTCTCCTTCAACCATCTTACTTGTGGCATAGTGGCTCATGCTAGAGGCACTTCCCTCCTTCTTCTTCGACGTGCTGGGGAGGATCTCCAGCTCCATCTTACTTACCGGGGTCGTCATATTTTCATCCAGGTCTATATTCTTTCTTATTTTTTCATTATAATTGTGGGATTGCGAGGTCATTTTTTTGTTTTTAAACCCACAACTTTGCACGGCTCTGGTACCCGGGCGTGCCCGTATACTCCCCAGATGGGAGAGAGCCTCCGAGTCCACCAGAGGAGCACCATATGACGCAGGTCAGCGGAATTGCCATCGCTGGCATGGGTCTCCCGCCGCCTACACGCGCCCTGACCACCATTGCTGATGGCCAGACCGCTTTCGGGGGTCCACACCTCCGACAATGTGGGCACCATGCAGAGCGCCGCCACGCGGGGGGCCCCATGGAAGGAGGTAGTTCACTAGTGTCACACCACACCGGGAACGCCTCCCCCATGGCAGCCAGCGTGCTCGCGCTGAAGGTCCGCTTTAGGGCGATGCGTCGCATTCCCTCGGGCTCACACAGGGGTTCCGGCCCCGCCTCGGAATACATCCGAGCGGCCCGGAACACCCCTCCACCCCCGAGTACCATGAGGGTTTCCAAACCCTCATGGTGTGCAGACCCGGGTGTGGGTTACTCCCTCCGCCCGGCCGTGACCGGGATGGATGAGGGAGAAGTTCTCCTCCTTCGGCTGCCGGAGCACCGGCGTGCAATGCCTCCGGGGATGGGTCCACTATGATGGCGCACAAGGGTGTCTCGACACAGACTTCGGAATATGTCCGAGCGGCCCGAGACACCCCTCCACCCCCCGGATACCAAGGGGGCAAGCCCCATGGTGTGCAGACCCGGGTGTGGATTCCTCTTTCCGCCCAGCCGAAGCCGAGCGGACGAAGGAAAGCGGGGAGGTACACCTTTCTTGGCTGCCGGAGCATCGACGTGCAATGCCTCAGAAAGTGGGGTCCTTTCCCCACTTCGCCCTAGGGTGACTCGACCCTGACCTCGGAATAAGTCCGGACGGCCCGAGTCACCCCTCCACCCCCCAGGTACCGTGAGGTTATACCCCATGATGCGCAGACCCGGGTGTGGGGTCCTCCATCTGCCCCAGCCTTGACCATGGAGGATGAGGGAGAGAGGTCCACTCGCTTTGGTTACCAGAGCACCGACGTGCAATGCCTCGGAGAGTAGGGTCCTCTCAGGACGTGATAGGGTGCTCCGACCCCGACCTCGGAATACGTCCGAGCGGCCCTGAGCACCTCTCCGCTTCCCAGGCACCATGGGGGGAGGATCCCCATGGGGTGAAGCCCTGGGTGCGGGTACGTCCCTCCACCTCGGTCTAACCGTAATGGTCGGTCCGAGGTGGGCAAGGGAGAGGTCCGATCTCTTTGGCTGCCGGAGCACCGGCGTGCAATGCCTTCAGGGATGATATTCTCCTCCCACCCACTCTACGACCAGTCTGGTCGAGACCAGGCCAGTCAACCAGCCTGGTCGGGCGCTCTTGGTCCAGTCCCTCAGTACAGACCACTCCGGCATGATAAAACCTGCCAGGGGTCGAAACCCCCGCTGGTACAGCTCTGTACATCATCGGGACCTTCAAGCTCCCCCACCACGTCAAGGTGGCGCCTACGGGGGAGCAGGCTAGTCAACCAGCCTGGTCAGACGCTCCTAGTCTGGCCCCTCCGTACAGACCACTCCGACATGGTAGAACATGCTAGGGATCGAAACCCCTTTTTTTCTTTTTGTTAACGCAGAGGAAACCCTTCATGAGTACCCTCCGCCCCCTGGGAGGGGCAGAGGGTTATGTGAGACTCTTACTCACTAAAACCTCTGCGGGATGTCTACTAGTCGGACGGAGATGGGGGGAGTCAGGGGAACTGCGCCAGCATTCCCTCCCCGACTCCCCGGCCCCAGGGCTCGTTGTCGAGCCCCACGCCCACGTGCCGCGCCACCTTCTCCCTAAGGACAAGGTTCAGGGCGCAGCGCCCCGGTCGGCTATACCGACCGTATTGGCCTTCCGGTTACGATTACGGGAGAGAGGGGACACCCACCCTCGCTCCCCGCCCCATCCCGTTCGGAGTTCCCACTCCGGAGGGAGCGGAGGAGCGAAGCCCTTTCCCAGAGGGCCTCGCTCCCCCCTTTCCTACCTCTACCGACGCGCGAGGGAGTGCGGGCGGGGGTTCACACCCTCTCCCGACGTTCCTCCCCCGCGCGTCCGAAGCCGGCCCCGAGGCGGCCGAGGGGGCAGTCTCCGAATAACCGGTCGCCGCCTCATATCGGCCGGCGCCACCTCGGGGCCGCTGCCATCTTCCGGGGAGCGCCGCCTTCTACCCCTCCGCACCCTGCGGTCGGGGTTGGGCCGGGGCTTTCACTCGGCGGCCTCCTTCTGGGACATGACATCCTTGTAGAAGGAGGCCGCCGCCCCCCATACTTCCTCGCTCCCGCACGTGGCCCGAACCATGCGCGGGAGCGAGATATCTTCCGTATTGCACCCCATTGTCCGGGCCAGGACTCGGCGCTCCTGGCTCCACGCCTCGCATTCCACGAGAGTGTGCCGCGTCGAGCTCCGGCTCCGGGCAGTGATGACACTCGGTGATGTTCTCCTTCCCTATTCGGTGCAGGTACTTCCCAAAGAATCCGTGCCCGGTCAACACCTGCACCATGTGGAAGGAGAGTCCGCGCCCCCTCCTGCCCACCATTTCCGGTAGGCAGGGGCGGACAGCCTCGGCCGTTTGGCGACCGAATCCTCGCGGATCGGCCAGTTCGGCCGACCACTTGTCGAGGATCCGGTCACTAGCCTGGGTCTTCAGGGCCCTCAGATCCCTAGCCGATGGCCCTTCCGCCCTTTCGCGGAGCTCCTTTATTCGCCAATACAGGAGATACCTCTCCTCGGCGAGGAGCTCCACTGGGGGGGGGCAGCCAGGGTGCCGCCGCCATGTGTGAGACGGTAGCGTACCCCTGGATCGCCCTCACTAGCACCGGCTGCGTGGCCTGCCGAAGCAGGTCCCGGTTGCGGCGGGTTACCAGGAGTCGGGGCGCCCATATAGGCGCCCCGTATAGGGCGACCGAGAGTACGACGCCCACGTATAGGCGGCGAGCCGGCTATCCAGGGCCCCCCTGGGTCTGCATAAGGCCGGCCAATGCCGTGCCTACCTTGCGGACCCGGCAGGCTAGGCGCCTGAAGTGGGCCCCGAAATCCCACCGGCTGTCCAGCGTCAAGCCCAAATATTTCATCGTGGACTCGACGCGGACGCGGACACCGTCCAACAGGACCCGGGCCCGTCGCGGCCTCCCCTGACCCCGTCCATAGAAAAGCATGGCTTGGGTCTTCTGGGGGGCCACTTTGAGCCCGAGGTCACTGATGGTTCCCACTACCGAGTGTAGAGCTGCCTCCACTCTGAGGCGAGCCTCCCCCCAATCCTCCGCCTCGGCCAGCACAAACGTGTCATCTGCGTAACAGACCACGTGACAGCCGGGGTAAAGGGAGTTCGCAGCACCCGGTCGAACGCGATGTTCCATAGCAGAGGGCCCAGCATGGATTCCTGCGGAACACTGCATTCCATTTGTCGCTGGTTTTCAACCTCGCCTCTTCCCGTGTAGGCGAGGTCTCTGTCCCTGAAATAAACCGCCAGGATACGCCGGAGATAGGCGGGAACACCGTGGTGCTCCAACGCCCGTCTTATCTCTGGCCAGGGCAGGGTGTTGAACGCGTTAGTGATATCCAACGATACCGCGAGCAACACCCCGCCCCCTCCTCCACGACGATACGGGTCAGGTCCCGGACGTGCTGGAGCGCATCCAGCGTCGATCGTCCGGGCCTGAACCCGTACTGGTTGTCGTGGAGGTCTGGCCCTTCCAGGGACAGGTGCTGGACGAGGCGGTCCGCGATAATGCGTTCCAGCATCTTACCCGCCTCGTCCAGTAGGCAAATTGGCCTGTAGGCCGGCGGCCCACCGGGCACCTTACTCTCCTTGGGGAGGAGGACCAACTTGGCCCTCCTCCACTCTTGGGGGAAGACTCCCTCCCTGAAGCACCCTTCTAATGCCTCCCGCGTGGCGGCGGATAGGTGTCCGTCGCTGAGGGCGAGAGCCCAGACGTGGCCAGGAATTCCGTCGGGGCCAGGGGCTTTGCCCTTGGTGGACCCCGTGTTCATCAACACGAGGCCCAATCCCGCCGTCCACTCGGCCATGGCCTCGTCCCGAAGGTCCCTTTGCCAGGGACCACAACCCCACTCCTCCGAATGGGCGTTGAAGTTCCCGGCGACAATTGTGGGTCGGGGGTGGCACTGCCGTATCACGTCCCAGACCCTGTCCAGGACCCTCCTAACGCGGGCGAGCTCATCTAGGCCTTCCCTATTAGTGTGGGGGTACAAATACACCCCCACCACAGTGATGGGCCCACAGTCAACAGCCACGAACGAGCGCCCCTTCTTCCTGATTTTACAGGGAGGGGCGCCCGTTGCGGGTCTGGCCACCACGGCCACTAAACCGCAATTGCTATCCAGCCAGTTTGGCTTACCGGCCGAAACGCAGTGCGGCTCTGTGGCCAACCCTAGGCCAGCGCCCATCTCCGCAAGT
The DNA here is from genome assembly GCF_003227715.2 of Harpegnathos saltator. NCBI lineage: Eukaryota > Metazoa > Arthropoda > Insecta > Hymenoptera > Formicidae > Harpegnathos > Harpegnathos saltator. The sequence goes on along the minus strand of NW_020230050.1, from coordinate 755,800 downwards.
TTGTGCATCCACAGATTTTGGGCACGGGCGCCGTTGCCCAGGTTGGCTTGGGATACCCTGAGGAGCGTGAAAGCTAGGCCTTCACGCCTCCTCCGGGCGATCCTCCTCTGTTTCCCCTGGGGAGACTTCTGGCTGCGACTCCGCTGCTCCTGTCTCCTCCGGGGGAACTATGGCCGTTGGTGGTGGCTTCCACAATGAGTGTCTCCGTGGTGGCGTTCTGCTCTATTCCCTCCTTGGGTGCTTCCTCGGAAGTTCCTAACAGGGGTGTCCCTACCTTAGCCTCCCCCTCCTCTCGGGAGTACGAGAGGGGGATGCCAACAGGGGGAGCCGGGGATGGCGTGTCCTCCGACTTCCGTATTACAGTTGTTGGGGGTGGGGTCTTGGGGACCTCCACCTTCCTCACCTTGTCCTTCCTTTCCAGTAGGGCTGCTGGCTCCTTGACCTCCTTCTCCTTCTGCCTCGCCTCCGGTGTCACCGCAGGGGGGTCGCCTCCAGGGCCCCCCTCTTCCTCTTCTCTCTATGCGAGAGAGCCTACTCCTCCATTGGAGCGGTGGGGTCCAGGGTGCGATCGTTGGTCGCCTCCACCGCCATCCTGTCCCCGTCCCTCGTGGGAGAGGAGGCCGATTTGGCTTCCTCCCTTACCTTGGCTCCGGCTGTCCGTGGAGAGGTTCTCCGGTCTCTCCTGTCGTCCTTCACCGGAGAGGAGGAAGCATTCTCCTCCCCTTCAAGGCTCCGGGCTGCCTCCTAATGTTGGCCTCCCTCCTCCTCTTCTGCCTGCCCGTTAGAGGCTTACACGCCGGTCCTCCGGCCTTGTGGTCAGCTGGCTTGCCCGCATCCGCGCACACGGGACAGTGTGCTGTAGCCGCCTTACATTGTTTGGCGCGGTGGCCAGGGGTACCACAGCGATAGCAATTATCGCTGCGGTCGACGGCGATCTTGCATCGCCTGCGCACGTGCCCCTGCTCCATACACCGGAAGCAGAGAGCCGCGCGAGCGGGCAGCGCCGTCACCTCGGCTCGGGTCTAGCCCACCTGAACCCGCCCCGCGGCGGCGACCTTCGAGACTGCCGCTAACGGACACCGCACCACAGACGTGGCCGTGCCTCGCTAGGTGAGCTGTAGTTCACCCCCGGAGACTTCCGTATGTGAGCAGCCCCCAGCGAGGGCCACAGCGGCCATTACATCCTCGGCCCCGACCGTCGCGTCCAGACCGGTGAGCCGCAACGCCGCGGTCTTCACCGGCCTCTGGACGCAATAGCCAGGTCCCTTCTCCGCCGCCAACTTCTCAAGCTCCTCGGCAAGTCCGTCGGCGGAGGGTCCAGAGTTGAGGCCAGGCACCTCTATAAGCAAGGCCGCGGTACGGGTCGTGCGTATTTTCAGGGCACCCGGAATGCCAACATCCGCCGGTTTGATCCAGCGCCTGACCTCAACCATAAACTCCTTATAGGAGTCTTGCGGGCAAGTAACCGTGATGGCCGCCGATCTGGGCGACTTCGGCACCACTGCCACCTTCTTCTATTCCTTGACAGGCCGAGGAGGAGAGAGCTTGGAGATATCCCCCTTACTTATCTTCTTCCTCATCCTCTTCTTCTCCTTAGGACCCCTCACCACGGTCCATTCCTCGTCCTTCGCTGGTGCGGGTTGGGAACGGTTGGCGGGTTTGTTGTTGGGCCCCGCCTATTGTTGACCATCGTTGTCCCGATCCTTCTTCCCCATCTGCTTCGCCATTTGGGCATACGTTATTTTTCCTTCCCTCGGGTGAGGATGGCTTGGCCCCGGCTTCGCCGGTTCCAGTCTCCTTGCCTCCTCCTTCCTCACGGTAGTCCCCTTCTCCTGACTCTCCCTCTCTCTCTTCTCCTTCCTCCTTCTCTTCCTTCTCTGGGTTTCAGACTCTCTATCCACTGGCCCCCGCCCCTCCGCTCCTCCCCCCTCCCTCCCAGACTGACTTTCGCCACTCTGGTTGGAGGAGGAGTGGGATCTGTAACGGTGGTTCGCACCACCGGTCTAGGAGTCATCTTCCCAGGGTCCTCCCTTTCCATTACTACCCTTTCTACTGTTACCTCCTCGATCCTTTCCGTTAGGGCCCCATGTTCTCTCCCCTCCGGGTTCAGGCCCTCTTTGGTATCTACGAGCCGGAGGAGTTCCTTCGTTAGCCTGTTGTAAGCCCTCCTGGCCTCTACATCCAGGTTTTTGACCGCCATCGCCTCGTCCAGCTCCCTCTGGATACCCCCTGAACTGGAGGTCTATGGGCTGGCAACGGGGCAGTGGCGTGTTCCTTTCCTTTGTCCAAATCTAGATTATCATCATAAGCTGGTATACCTACCTGGTCTCCCGTCTCCGTCTCCATTGGGGAGTCAGAGGATTCTATGACCGGTGTTTTAACCACCTTCCTCTTCTTTCGCTCTGTCTTCTTCCGTCTAAGTGCCTCCTTACCGTTGGGTTCCGATGAGGAGGAACTACTGCCGGCTGTCGCCTTCGCGTATGTTCTACGCCTGGAGTTAGACTGGGTTGGTTCCTGTGCGACGCCGATGGTCATTTTCGCCGCACTCTGCTCCTCCATCAGCCTCCGATTTTCCACCTTTAATCTCCTGTTCTCCTCCCTTATTGCCTCCATTTCTTCCTCAACACCGGACCTATCATCAGCTCTTCCGTCCTTAGCCGCTATCCGTACAATAAGGGTCTGGAGGATCGCCTCAGAGGCGGCCACAGCACGATTCATAAGTGACACGAAGGTCCCATTTAATGTCTTAGACCTTCGTGCCACCAGGCGAATCGCGCCAAGTGCACGGCCCGCCTCCGAGGCTAACTCTGCTGCTGCTGTCCCGTAACAGTGCGGCCGAACTGGCGTCTTTGTAGACCTCCTGTAGGGGTCGCGTGTCCGACAAGGACTGCAACACCCCCCTATTGAGGAGGTCCACAATATCCCTCTCCAGGGACTTCTCCGCCTCGATCTTTTTTCTCGCAGCTTCCTCCTCCCTTTTCTCCCTCAGGCCTACTCCTAGCCCAGTCGTAGGCGGTCTTACACGCGGATCCCTCTTGCGGACCAAGATTGGTTCGGGAGGTGGCTGCTTCTTCGGTGTGGACATCTTCACGGAGACAACGGAACTGCCGCTCGACGTCGTTCCCTTCGTTCTTTTCCCACTGTCCTGGGTCTCGGCCTTGTCTACCTTGTCCCTGTCCAAGACAGAGGCCACAGTGGCGGTAGCCTTTAACCCGCTGATCCCTCTGGCCTCTTCGCTGGTACTGGGAATGGCAATGTTGGGGGCTGAAGTGGAGGCAAACCTCCCCATACAGTCCCTCACGACGACTTTCGACTTTTGGAAGAGCACGACATCGGAGACGATTGTCCTCTTTACACCGACCGCATCCGCGACTGCGTCCCCTCCCCCTGTAGCGCTCCGACCCCCCCTCTTACTAGAGAGGGGGCCCGGCCTATTTTTCACTGGCGTCCCGCCAGTCATCGTGGTCCCCTCGCCCTGGGCCGAGATCACTCCCTCATTGGACGGACCTACTTCAACGCGGGGGTCCGCCTCACCATCCTCTCGGCGGAAGAGGTGCTTCTCACCTTCCGGTGAGGGTATTCCTCCCCCGGTGCGTGGCCGCCCCTCTTCGTCCCGAGGGCTCACGAAACGAGTCCCCCGGTGGGAACCGCTCATCTGGCCGATCTTCGCCAGGGACTTGATTCCCTCGGTGCGCGGCCCCTTACTCGCCCCCCGGTGGAGGCGGTCTCTCTGGCGTTGTCGTCAAGAGTAGGACACATCAAACCAGTCCGGGTCGTGGTCTTCGTCGGCAGGTGAGAAGCAGCTCTCACTGCTCTCACCTGGGCTCCGACTTCTGCTCCTCGTAGAGCTGGTCTTCGATCTTGGCCTGTCGTCTATTGACGACGCGTCGGGGGTCAGGACCATGTCCCCGGCGCGACGCTTCACGGTATCCACTTCCTCACGAGCGCCTGTGGTCAACACTCGTGACGGCCCGTCGTAGGATGACGACACGGGGGGGGGACAATACCCCCATCCTCGCGCCGGTTTTCGGCTCCGAATTCCGAAATGTTCTTTCCCTCAGTCGTCATAATAGTATCCATTATATGTAGGATTGTTACGAGCTCTACCCACTCGGGTTTGATTTAGGGGTTTTCCTTCCCCTAGACCGGCTGCCTTCACCAGGCTAACGAGCCCGCTGTAGGGCCTTTGAATCGTATGAGTACGGTCCTCCAGTCCCTAGGTAAAACCTGGAGGCAGCTGCCCATCCAGGAGATTATGGACGCTCTTATTCTGGTCCCTCCGTACAGGTCACCCCGGCATGGTAAAACCTGCCAGGGGGTCGAAACTCCCTGCCGGTACAGCCCTGTACGTCATTGGGACACGCAAGCTCCCCCATCACGTCAAGGTGGCGTCCACGGGAGAAGAGGTTCCACTTTTTTTTTTTTTTTACGAGGAGGAAATCCATCATGGATACCCTGACCCTCGGGGAAGGGCCAGGGGACTCCTACGGCTAAAACCTCCCCGGGTGGCGCTGCGAAGGGACTTGGTTCGGGGCCTCGGTGCCTACGTAACTGCGAATCGGGGCCCCGAGTCCAGATGACTTCATCGTCTTCCCCGAGGGATGAGTGGGGGAGGGGAGAAGCGAGCCATAGCTCATCTTCGACCGCCGCTCCCCCAGGAGGAGGGGGAAATAAGCCGAGGCTCGCTTCAACCACCGCTTCCCCCTTCCACCTCTCACGCCCCACCTCTGTGGCTGGGAAGGGGGAAGCCGGCAACGCCTGCGCTTCAACCACCGTTCCTAGCCAGGCGGGGCGCCGCCAATACATGCTGTGCGACCGACTGATCCACCTCCTTAGCCGGCCGCCCTGCGTTGGAGGGCTGATTGGGGCCCTGGGAATCTCCGCCCAGTGCCCCACCCTCCAGCCCGGCGACGCCGCCGGGCTCTCCTTCCCCTTCATTTGAGAGGAGAAGGAAGGGGTTACCACATCCTTTTCTTACCTTCCCATATTTACAAGGGGGGAGAGGCGCTTATGACTGTGACAGCGCCACAGTCGCGCTCGTACTCTCCTCCCTTATCCTCACCCGACTCCTGTCCGAGGAGCCAGGGGGCGACGGAGAGGGGGTGGGTTTTGAGTTCTCACACCCCTCCTCACTTCTCCTGCTGCCAGTGTTGATGGGGTAACTGGCAACGTTTTTACTGCCGCCACCTTCCTTCTCCTGACCGGATGCCTTGCTCCTGTTGCTGCTGCAGGCGGATACCTTGCCGCCCTCGGATGGGCGTCGCGGTGCCTCGCAGGAGCCCTTTTTGGGGGTCTTCCCCTTGGAGGGGAAGGAGCAGGTTGAGGAGGTAGAGATGGTGGACGGATCATCTTCCTTATCTCCTCCTCTTCCGAGGAGTCGATATCCTCCTCCCTGCTCCTACTCCTCCCCGCTCTCCAAAGGCGATGGCGTTCCCTCCGCCTATGTCTTCTGCCTCGCCCTTCCGCCTCCCTGCGGATTTCCTCCGCGGCCTCCTTCTGCGAGAGAACCATCTCGCAGAAGGAGGCAAAAACCTCCCACCTTCTCTCGTCTCCCACTATTCTCCCCACTATTGTGGGGAGCGAGAGGTCCGGTCCCAGTTCACCGACTAGGAGTCCGCGCTCTTCCGTCCAAGCCGGGCAGTCCTGCAACATGTGTTGCGCGGAGTCGTGGTCGTAATCGCAGTGGTGGCATTGTGCCGTGCGCTCCTTATCGATTCTGCACAGGTACTCACCGAAACATCCATGTCCGGTGAGCACCTGTGCCATCCTGAAGGTCAGGGTCCCGTGTGCCCTGCCCACCCACTCTGATAGGCAGGGCTGGATGGCCTCAACGGTCCTCCTCCTATACCTGGCATTTGCCAGAATCCTCTGCCATCTCTGGAGGAGGACCTGCCGAGCCTGGTGCTTCATTTCCCGCACTGCCCTGGCGAGGGTCTACCCCCCACCCCCCGCCCTAATGAGCTCCCGCTTCCTGATGTACATTCTCTTGTACATCAGACCGAGGAGTTCTAAGGGGGGCATGCTCGCCAGAGCTATCGCCGCCACGTGGGAAACCGTTCGGTAACAGCGGGTCACCCTAACCTCCAGCGTCCTATGCACTCTACGAAAGGTTGCTTGCAGCGGGCGACTGACGGCCAGGGCTTCCGCCCAGATCGGCGCCCCGTACAGAGCCACCGAATTCAGTACGCCAGCGTGGAGGCGACGTGCCTTCCCATCTGGGCCCCCAACCCTTGGCATTAGCTTGCTGACATTGGCTGAGATGACTCTCAACCGGGGGACCAGACGATTAAAATGTTCTTTGAAGCACCAGGTGCCATCCAATATGAGGCCCAGATATCTCATCTGGGCCTCGACTGAGACCCTGATTCTTCCAACACGGATCTGGGCCTGGGGTGGCCTTTTTTTCCTTTCCCGTACAGGAAAATCGGCTCTGTTTTCCTCTCGGCCACCACCAGACCCAACTCGCGGATGGAACGCACGACACATGCCACAGCAAAGTTGGCCGTCCGTACGGCCTCCCCCAGTCTCTCCCCCCGGCCAAGACGAGCGTGTCGTCTGCGTAGCAGATCATGCTACAGCCGGGGAGGAGAGCAGTTCGGAGGACTGAATCGTATCCGAGGTTCCACAGTAAGGCGCCCAGGACTGACCCCTGCGGAACCCCGCAACTCATCCCCCTCTCGCACACCTTGCCATCGGCGTCCCTCCAAGTTAGACGCCGACCCCGGAAGTAATCCTCAACGACGGCCACGAGGTAGACTGGGAAGGCAAAGTAATCGCGCGTGGCCTCCACCATTGTACCCCATCTTGCTCTTTGCCGAACCCAGGAATAACCGACGAGGAGATAGAATCTATTCCCATTTTGTTTTTTCGGTATTTTTTTGAAATTTCGGTTTTTTTATTTTTTTTATTATTCTTTTGTACTTTTTTTTATTATTCCTATTTTCATTTTTTTCACATGTGTTACTAATGTCTTCTATTTCTTTGCAACGACGTCATTTTTCACACCTCGTTTATGTTAATTTCTTTATATTTGTATTCTTTGCAGAAATGATATTTAAAAAAAATTCTTTTATGCACAAAAAATTTGCACACCAAGCACACTTTATAATTACAATATTATTGCATAATCCACATGTAGCTTCACAATTTTTGAAACAATAATCTACGGGATTATTAAACTCATGTAGTTTCTCTTGTAAATATCCACTTTTGTACCACGAATACTTAAACATATTTATAAACCGAGGAGAAGATAGTTGATTATGAATGAGCGATTGAAGTTTGATAATGTTGTTTCGTAAACGTGCCTAACCAAGGCACGCGATAGCCCCGAAGAGCGTTCGTATTCAGAGATGACAGACGGAGGACGTGGCTTACGGCTCACAAATGGAGTATAAAGCCCATTTTTAATTCTACAATTTTTACATCGGATTTGTTTTCAGCGAGATGAAAATCCCTTATCATTTCCTTAGATTTTAAAAACATCTCTAATAACCTGAGCTTAAATGCAACGAATTAATTACTCGTTTTTGTAAATACAAGAGATATTTGTAAATACAAGAGACCCATTTCTCATCGCCCGTCACTAGTCGATCCAAAAACGACTCGTTATTGAGCCGCCCGAGTAAAGAAACGGCTGCAGAAATTCGCTTGATTTTGTTCTTCTCGGTCAGCAAATGGGGCACCCATATATCGAGCTTCAAATCGAATCCCATCTTTTTTAAACGCCGAAAAGCGGTTGATCGGTCAACGTTTAGTGCTGTAGCAACTTCTTCTGTTGAAATTCGCGGATTATTGAGCACTAAAGTACGCAAAACATCGTCATCAATGTCAGAAGGTCGACCAGAGCGTGGCTCGTCTTCAAGGTTAAATTCTCCGCGCCGAAATTTAGCAAACCATTTTTCCACAGTTCGTTTAGCTGGTGCTTCATCCTGATAAACATCCTGAATGTTTTTTACGGCTGCGGCAACGTTTATTCCCTTCCGAAACTCGTAAAGTATAACATGCCGTAAATGCACCTTATCGATACTCATTTTTAAAGTGATATTTCTCGAAGCAGTTTGTATGAAAACAAATGATTTTTTTTTTAATAACAGCTGAAGATGTCACCTTTCCAACGTTATATAATATGTAGATGGAAGTATTAATGACAACACTTTACGACGCTTATAACTCCATCTATTGAAACTCCGCACGAACTTTTGCACTCACCCAATAGTTTCTACAAAATCGGTGAGTGACACAAAGGTAGATTTACTTGTAAAAGACATGTATTTTTTTATACATGCCTAATCTTACTTTTAAGGGGTAAAACATCCCCTGAAAGGTAATTCGCTATATTTGGTTTTGGGGGAATATCTTCGAAACCGTGAAAGATAAAAAATTGTTTGAGGTAAGTTTAATGGTAATTAACGTTCTTGAAAATGGTATAATCAAATTTTGTAACAATTTGATATTTTGCAAAATACCACCATAGCGAGTTGTTTACAGATTATTTTCAAAAAATGGCATTTCGGAAACCAACTTTGCTATACATGGTTGAATTTGGCGTGAAACTATCTTTAATTTTTATCCTAAAAATTTTTTTAATTTTGCAAAATTAATTGATGGTGGTGGGGGTATTTTGCAAAATACCAAATTATTCTAAAATTTGATTATACTGTCTTTAAGAACGTTAATTACCATTAAACTTTTATTTGAAACTTTTTTATTTCTCATGGTTTCGAAGATATTCGCTCAAAACCAAATATGTCAAATTACCTTTCAGAGGGTGTTTTCACCCTTAAAATTGCAGCATTGCCGATATTAAAAAATACGTGTCTATTATTTTTTCCTACTCTACAAGTGTACTGAGTTTAAATAAAATCGGCGATTGACACAAAGGTAGGTTTGCTTGTCAGTGGTACTTTTAAAATTTGTACATCGTCTGCTATGTGGATTAAATAATGCATATTTATAACTTGAGACTCTTCTCCATAGAGAGACGGTAATAAGTAAAAAAATTTTCTTAATAAGCTTCTCGCGTATTCATTAAGTGATAACGTTATGTGTCGTTTGTTTAAAATACGGAAAGCTACAAACAATAGCAAGAAATGTTTATAATAATTTGTCGAAAGTACATCCTGCAAAACTATCGCACTACAATATAGCAGGAAGAATTTAAATTGTGTTGCTTTCCATCTGGCTATTGTATCAATATCAAATTTTTTACGCTGAAACTCATGTGATATATCTCGACTGATTGAATTCAATATATCTTTTAAATTTTGTTTCTGACGTTTTCTAAGACCCGCAACATTTTTTTCACAAGCCACTTTTCAAGTAAAAATTTCATCACATCCTGATACAAAAGATGCATACTATCTATAATTACAGAATTAACAATGTCAAATTTTGTTAATTGCAGCAATGCTGATTTAATATTTTTTTTGTGGTGCTCTGGCTGATGTTGCTTCAAAAAAGATTCATTATTTCGTTTCAAACAGTCCATCTCTGGGTAGACTCCTTTCTGTAAACGCTTCTTACTAACAGACATTCGTAATACATCTTTCGTATGCATAATATGAGTTTGGTGGCTTGCAACACTTTAAAAATGCTCTCGCAGAAGCATCTGCAATTATAGCTTTTATTTCAAATGAATATTTTTTCCCACGAATTTCTACACCGTTATTTATTAAATTTTCTGCTTCTGTAATCATTTAGATAAATTGTGCTGCTTTCGGGTTTAGAATCTCCGCAATAAATAGCGACAACAAAAGGCTTGCTTACATAATTGGCATGAAAAATTTTTTAAATAATTGGCAACACCTGAATTACTGAACTATTAAAAATTTGCATCCCGTCTATGTGAATTAACATCGAAATGTTATTTTCATCATACACATTTGGTGAAATTATTTTTTCTAACCCATTCTTTATCTCTAAGTATGCGTACGAATTATCTGTTTTCCGAGTGCTTGTCATTATTTGTAAAGGTCTATGTTGCGTCATATTTAATAAAGCTTGCGCTATCTTTGGTAACGACACTTGTCCCTCTTTCCTTAATATCCCTAACAAATTCGTTGCTACGCGTAATCTCAGTGTATCTATATTTTGCAATGTCCACTATAAGATTTTTTCTTTAATTCCTCTCTTGGGTATTTTTTCGGTCAAAGCTAATTTACTGTTACTAGTATTCGCAAACTTAATTTCATCTATTTCTATCTCATGGTTATTTTCACTATTCACATCCCGAAATATAACCTCATCTGTCTCTATGTTATTATTCACAGTGTCATTGCTTAAATTATTATAGGACTCACGATCATGATTATGATTGTTATCAGCACTAATATTTATCCGTGCATGCTTCTTCCTTAATGTGCTTCCCTGTTCGTCCACGTTTCGTCTTTTCTTTAACTCACGACACTTTTTTTCCCGGTAATAAATAGACATATTCTCCACATACCTATACTTGTGTTATAATGAAATTAAGTGAAAATTTAAACTGCGTTATTTAATTTAAACTACGTTTACTAATGCAATCTGTATGCTCCTTTGTAGCTTGTATGCCGCTTTGTTATAACCCTGGATGTCCGATGTGGTTGTCTAGCAACGTACAAGTGAGCTTCAATGTCAACGTTGCGTTACGGATTTGTCGCTGGTTGTCAGCGCTAGCTCGGTACAGATAGCCAGGGGCTGTATTCCATACACGCTTACCGACAACTATCGGTATTATTAATAGTACTGCGCAGCTTTTGTAGAACGTAGAAAAGCTACGCAACTTTGCTAACAATACCGATAATTGTCGGTAAGCGTGTACGGAATACAGCTCCAGTGCTGAGCTAGTGCTTCATTGCCAGCGCTGGGCCATTGCTGGGCCAGAGTCTCGAGTAGCCAAATATTTGGCAGCGCTGGCCCAGTACTGGCTGCCAGAGCTCCGACTCACCGTCGACTGTCATACGTTGGCCCAGCGTCGGTGTTCAGTATAACACCAGAGTCTCGAGAAGCCAGATATTTGGCAGCGCTGGTTCAGTACTGGCTACCAGAGCTTCGGCTGCCAGATACATGCCATAGCTCTCGCAAAATGCCAGGCGCGTTGTAACTCCGGCAAACCCTACATGGGAAGATAACGATCCCAAACATTCATCAAAACTAATAAAAGAATTTTTCATCATGAAAAAAATGCGAGTTTTTAACTGGCCCTCGCAATCACCGGACTTGAATTCTATTGAGCATTTGTGGCAAGAACTCAAGCTACGTATGATCGCGGACATAAAGGTTGTCACTTTTTTTTAATGACTTTCGGGACACATCCCGACTCGAGAAAGATCAGAGCTGCTGCTCCGCCTGCGGAGCACACCTACGAAGTAACTCATAACGAAAGGCGAGAAATGAAATATACGTGGTATGACATAAGTATGTCAACAATCATTGCGTTCAGCGGAGAAAACCGCTCAGTGAGCGATTAGTGACTAAATAAATACGATTTCAGTTAAAATTTAATATATAGGGTTTTCCAATAAGGGCGGGTCGATGTTGTAATGGAATAAAACAAGCTGTGCGTGAGGTATTAACGAAATTCTTTTTTCATTTGAAAGGCCCATGTATGCCATTATGTGTGGAATATAACATCGTTCAAATATCCGCCGCGGCTTCTCACGGTGGCACGGATCCGAGTGGTCCAATTTTCAATGATTCTGCCGCATAGATCCGGCTGAATTTGAGCGATGGCCTGGGTTATGTTGACTTTAAGGGCATCGGTCGATTGCTTATTGGCATAGACCTGCAACTTCAGAAAACCGCACAAGAAAAAGTCTAGCGGGGTCAAATCGCACGATCTTGGTGGCCAATTCACGTCACCTCTGCGAGAGATAACCATACCTTCAAATCGTTCATGCAGAATGTCCATCGTGGCGTCCGCTGTGTGACACGTAGCGCCGTCCTGCTGGAACCACATGTCGTCTACGTCCATATCGTTCAATTTGGGCCAAAATAAATTGGTTATCATCGTTCTATAGCGCTCGCCATTGACGGTGATGGTCTCACCAACGTCGTTTTCGAAAAAGTACGGACCAATGACGCCGCCGGCCTAAAATCCGCACCAAACAGTAACTTTTTGTGGATGCATTGCTACCTGTTGAACCTCGTGTGGGTTGACGTCGTGTCATATACGGCAATTATGCTTGTTAACATAGCCATTCATCCAAAAATGCGCCTCGTCCCTAAAGATGATTTTTCGGCCAAAATTGGGATCCTCTTCCAAATGCTCCGAAGCCCAGTCAGCGAACAAACGGCGTTGTCTATGGTCATTAACTTTGAGCTGGCACTCCTGTGCCAGTTGGATCTTGTACGGGTGCAGGCCCAAGTCCCGACGCAAAATTCGCCAAGTTGAAGTCTGCGAAAGGCCGAGTTCTTGTGCACGGCGAGGAATTGACTGCCTCGGGTTCTCCTGCACACTTTCACTTACAGCGGCGATGTTCTCGGCCGATCTGGCGTTCCTTTGACGTACGGGTGTTGGCTGATCGTTTACCGAACCGGTCGTCTCGAATTTGGCCACCAAACGTTGGAGAGTCGACTTTGAAGGGCCACCGCGTCTGCCGTAAAATGGGCGCAACGTTTACACTAACGAACACTCATTTTGATAATAAAGTTTTATCATTTGGACGTGCTGCTCAATCATGTAACTTGTCATGGTGATTTGGCATCAGTGACTGAATAATAAACAACAGGTTAGACAGACGCCGCCAAAACAACATGGCCGCCACAGGCTGCCAACATCGACCTGCAACAATTGAAAAACCTTGTATATACCTGTTCAATACCTTGCAAAAGACGTATTCCCATTTGAATAACATGCACTATATATCTATCCCTCCGCTACTGATTTTTCAAAATGCAAGAATTGGGTGCGTTCACGACACTCAACGGTTGAGCAACTGTTGAATAATTGTCAATGTTATTGGTCTGAATGTAAGAATCTAACAGTAAGGACCAATAGTCACTAATCGCTCACTGAGCGGTTTTCTCCGCTAAACGCAATGATTATTGACATACTTATGTCATACCACGTATATTTCATTTCTCGCCTTTTGTTATGAGTTACTGCGTACGTGTGCTCCGCAAGCGGAGCAGCAGCTCTCATCTTTCTCGAGTCGGGATGTGTCCCGAAAGTCATAAAAAAAAGTGACAACCTTTATGTCCGCGACCATACAGGAAATAAGGAACACTCCAATAAAGCTGAATTGTGGCAAGATTTGCAAACTCAATGGCAAAATTTACCTCAAGATCGCATTTCTAATTTAATAGCATCAATGCCTCGCCGTTGTACTGCAGTGATTGCTTCTAAAGACATGGCAACAAAGTATTAAGTTAAAAAAAACAACATTTTCTATTATTTGTCAATAATATATTTCTCTTATACATAAGAACTTTTTGACGCAATACTTTTGCACTGTTTGTAATAAGACATTGTGTAAAAATAAAGTATTAGGATTATTAAGAGTTTGTAAAGAGTTTGTATATAATTGTACGACAAATAAATACATTTTGTTTATATATATGTGTAAAGTTTTTAGCGCTCATTATGAAATGAATATATAATAATAATTGTGTGGCTCAAAAGTTTTGCACGCCACTGTATACAGGGTGTCTCAGAACTTTGGGACACGGGCTCCGTAGGGACATAGAGCTAAGTGAGAAGAACAAAAAAGTCCTGTACCATAATGTGAAAATCGTAATAGTTTTTTAGTAATAACCGTGTAAAGTTTGGCGTTTTCCACGCCCATCGTGGCCTATAGACATTCCGCGGCAAGCGATAACGCGTCTCGCACTGACTGTCGCGATAGCGTCTTAGCGCTTTGACGCCGCGCGACGGTCAGCGCGAGCTGCGTTATTGTTCAATCCCTACGCACATAGCTTGCCGCGGAGCGTCTATAGGCCGCGCTGGAAAACGCCTAACTTTGCGCTGTTATAATTAAAAAACTATTACGATTTTCACATTATGGCAGAGGACTTTTTTTGTTTCTCTCACTTAGCTCTATATCCCTACGGAGTCCGTGTCCCAAAGCTCTGAGACACCCTGTATATACTTCGTCAATAGTCTAAATCTAGAAGTGTTCTTTTCTTTGCTGTGCCCCATCCTGTTCCCAGAAACTCTGAGAAAAAGGATTCACTTCTTACTCCGATTTTAATTACAAGAGCTGTCGGTCTCGTAAACGATCGAGTCGCTTCGCCGTCGCTAACTATACCGTTAGTGTTGGTGGGCACGAGAGTCATGTCTGGTACCCAACTTTGGTTTTTGTAGAATTTTGGGAAGCGACGGAGTGCGACCGATAGATCGCCGCGAACATTTGCTTCCTAGGTGATAGGAGCGGTCGCAAAATATAGGATAAAAAATGTGAATATGAATATTTGGGTGTTATTTTGAGAGTTTTCTTGGGTGTTATTTTGAGGGTTTTCGTTGAGCGTTAACCCTCATTTGGGTATAACCTTCAATTGACGATCCAAAATCACACCCAATTTGAGTGTTTTTTCGGTGTATAACGTCCAAAATTGAGCGTTTATTCGGTGTGTACTCAAAGTTGAGTGCTTTTTATTAGTGTTTAACACCCAAAGTTAAGCGTTTTTTAAGTGTTAACCAAAATTGTGGGTTTTTTTTCATAAGGGCTAATATATATGTATGTTATATGAACAATTTTTTGTACGAAAATCTACAATTTATGTTACACATAAGATTCTTGATGATAATAACGTCATCAAACCTCAAAGATTCTTAAAAATATAGCATGTTATTTTACCCAGATAATATAAATATATTCTATAAATATTATATAAATATTTTTCGAGAACATTAGAATATTCGCACAATATACCGATAAGATGAAAAAACATTTTATGCATATATATAGAATGTTAAAATGAGACTAGGTTTAATATTTTATATACGAGGTGTGTGAGAAAAGTAATGAGACTGACAACACTGCGAGCGATCTGGCAACGCTGTGTTGTTCTACTTGTGTAGAACCGGTGTGTTCATCTCTTCCAGATGCTCAGTCCGAGTTTCAGCTCCGTACAGCCATCACGTGATTTTTGAGAGCGCCATCAGTGAAGTTGTGTTTTTGTTGTGTGTTACGAAAATGGAACAGCGGAATTTAGAGCAGTGTTATGCCATCAAGTTTTGTGTTAAACTTGGGGAATCCGCGAGTGTGACTTTTGCAAAGTTGAAACAGGCCTATGGGGAACATTCCTTATCAAGAGCACAAGTTTCTCGCTGGCACAAATCATTTTTGGAAGGCCGAGAACACGTTGAAGATGAACTTCGCTCAGGGAGACCTTCAATTTCAAAAATCGACGAGGCATTCCTCTTATTCCACAGCCCCCCATTCACCTGATCTGAGTCTTTGTGACTTTTTTCTTTTCCCGAAATTGAAAAATGTCTTAAAAGGACGTCATTTTGGGACTCTGGGGAATATTCAAAAGAATGTGACCGACATGTTAAAGGCCCTACCAGTTGAAGCCTTTCAGCGCTGCTACCAAGACTGGGAACTACGACTCCGCCGGTGTATAGCTGCTGAAGGGAACTACTTTGAAGGGGACAATATTGTTGTTTGAAAAAAATAAGAACTTTGGTAGATAAAAAATCAGTCTTATTACTTTTCTCACACACCTCGTATGTGAAGAAAATATGCAGTAATATATTCAAATAATAGCCGAAGAAGATTATTGATACTATGTAAAAAATGTTCATAGAATGTTCATAAAATGTTTGAAAGACAAATTATCTAAATTGTACACAGTCGTTTATAAAACAGTATTGCCATTTATTTTTGGTGCAATTTTAAATCATAGCCGATAGTCCAACGAGAGCATTTATTTTATCGAAAATTCCATATCCAATTTGGATCGAAAGTTTCATATTCAAATTGGTTTTTTTATTACACCAAGGCACACTAAATGCATATATTCTAAAGGAAAACTGTTAATCATATCAACCAAAGGTATTCTTTCTAAAATTGAATTACCTATATGATGTTCTGATTGGACTCTGTTACGAAAATTTTCATCCGTTCTTTTAATACAATTAATTTTAGGGTAACATACTCTTCCTTTTATATATTTTCCTTTTTGCGTACATTTTGTACATGAAACAAATCCAGTATGGCCTTTACAATAAGTAATAAGTGATTTTGCTGGAACATCACAAATAAATGCTTTAATTGCAAATGGTATCATATGGTTTTTATAAATAAAACCTTCTTCTGATAATTTTATAGCTTCTACTGTAAAGTCTTCTAAGAAATCATTTACGTTACTAGGCTTTTCATAACTATGATATACATCTATCACTCCTATATATTGAGGATATTCATGCATCGAGCATAATATGGAATATATTTGAGAGTTAGGACTTTTGCTAAGAGGTAAACCATCAATGTTAACTAATAAATTTAATTTTTGTGGTTGTTCCTCTAACAAATTGATAAGCTTTTCAACTATAGATTGAACTCCAATGTGTGAATAAGTGCCTGAACCTACAGGTTTGCTGAATATGTGTCAAGGAGTATGGAGCAAAGTTCTGGAATCTTGAAGCACACAAATATTAGCTTCTGATTTTAATAATTGTAGCAAATCTCGTAAAGCTGAATATGAAATGTTATGCGACATTGCCCATAATCGTAATTTATTAATAAAATTATTTTCATTATCTTTTACTACATTTTTTCTCACAAGGGGAGGACGCATCAACCGGGAAACGGTTTGGAACGAAACTTATGGAGTTAATAGTACTTGACTACTAATAACTCATGATAATAGCATACGACGCAATACCTCTTCGTTTTCGAGAAAAAAGGTCTAAAGAAAAGAGCCAACAAAGTGTACGAGTTAGTAAGAAGGGTATTCAACGAAGCGGCGTAGCGCAACAACGAAAGTAACGGACTACCGAGCTGACGGCTGAGGTTCGATCCCTGCTGTATGGTTCTTTCTTTTATTCTGTAAGCATAAAAATGAAACAGAAAACTCTAATAAGTAATAAAACTGCATTTCTTAAATATATTAGTGTTTGTTAAATATATTATTAATGATTTAAATTGCAAAAAAACCGTAAATCTTATTTATAAAATATATAGTGTATTAGAAAATTTTTATATAATAATTGCAATGGAAATAGGAGTAAAAATATATTATATTTTCGCTGGAGGATTTTTCGATAATAATTCATTACTCTCGTAAATAGAATTCGCATATACGAGAGCATTAGTGAATTCACCTTTAAAATCTTCATTTTCAAAAGATCTTTCTTCTTTCGCGATTTAAGAAAAGATCTTTAGCGATTCTACACCAACTATTTTACTTGTTGAAGGATTCTCTGACATTGTTATGATATATGTAATTTAAATATGATCACCAAACTGCTCTGTATCACTAGTAAACGCACATTGCTGCTTGCTCTATTGACGACTGTTCTAATGCTCGAATCATTTCGTCATTCTTATCGTTTAGAATCGTTTAGAATGACACGAAGGAAGTTTTTGGAGGGGGATTGCCACAAGAGATAAAGACACAACACAACTTCAATACAACATAGAGAGTTGTAATAGAAAAAAATATTTTATATATACGATATAAGATTACGAAAAATTATCTCGTACTAGTTTAACCCTTTGCGATCAGCCAATTTCGAAGAGATCGATAAACATGGATATCTGAAGTTGATCTAAACATTTGACTTTAGCATCGGGAGGATAGTTTTCTTTCATTATCGCTAGCCTCGTTTGCCGTGCCGCTCGCCAGGCGATCATGAATGCCAGCCCACCGGTACCGACTTCTACGACGACTTGCGAATGCTGCCACTGTGGCGGCATCGACCGCAAAGGGTTAATAGCATTCCTATTTCATAACAATATTTTTATTTCTATTTCCATTGCAATTATTATATAAAAATTTTTTCATACACTATATGTATATTTTATAGATAAGATTTACGGTTTTTTTGCAATTTAAATCATTAATAATATATTTAACAAACACTATTAGGTGCGCAACTAAGTTCCCGCTGTTTTTCAAGAGATGGCTCCAGTAGTAAGTGCTGGTCGATTGTGACATAACCAAAACGTCATGAACCAAGCTTAGACATATGGTAAACAAACCGCTTTGACACATTAGTGATTTTGTTTTTGCGTCATATACTTTTGGTTGTGTGAAAATGTCTGATTTTGTGCCAAATAATCGTCATTTGCGGGAAGTGTTGCTTTTCTTCTTTCATTCGAAGAAAACGGCGGCTGAAGCGCATCGAGAACTCCAAAAAGTTTACGGAGATGCTGCTCTAAGTGAAACAACGTGCCGTGATTGGTTCCGCCGCTTCAAAGACGGTGATTTCGATGTTGACGACCGTTCGCGTGAAGGAAGGCCAAAAACCTTCGAAGACGCTGAATTGGAGGCATTGCTCGATGAGGATCCGTGCCAAACGCAAAAAGAGCTTGCTTCAGCATTAGGAGTTACCCGCCAAGCCATTTCCAAGCGATTGCATGCGTTGGGAATGATTCAAAAACAAGGAACTTGGGTTCCTTATGATTTGAAGCCAAGAGACGTTGAGCGTCGTTTTTTCGCCTGTGAACAACTGCTCCAGCGGCAAAAAAGGAAGGGTTTTCTTCATCGCATCGTTACGGGTGATGAAAAATGGATTCATTACAGCAACCCAAAGAGAACGAAATCATAGGGACTGCCCGGTCATGCTTCTACGTCGTCGGCTCGGCCGAATATTCACGCTGCGAAGGTTTTGCTGTGTATTTGGTGGGACCAGGGCGGTGTTATTTATTATGAGCTGTTGAAACCGAACGAAACCATCACTGGGGAACGGTATCGAACTCAATTGATGCGATTTAGCCGAGCACTGCGCGAAAAGCGGCCACAATACGAGCAGAGGCACGAAAAAGTGATTCTACAGCATGACAACGCTCGGCCTCACGTTGCCAAACCCGTTAAAACCTACTTAGAAACGCTCAAATGGGAAGTCCTACCCCACCCGCCATATTCCCCAGATATTGCGCCGTCCGATTATTACTTGTTCCGTTCGATGGCACATGGTCTGGCTAATCAGCAGTTCCGCTCATATGAAGACATCTCAAAATGGCTTGATTCCTGGATAGCCTCAAAAGACGAACACTTCTACCGTGACGGTATTCGAGCTCTGCCAGAAAGATGGGAAAAAGTTGTCGCTAGCGATGGACAATATTTTGAATGATTCATTTGTAACCATTTTTTCACAATAAAGTTGCATTTTCATCAAAAAGCAGCGAGAACTTAGTTGCGCACCTAATAATATATTTAAGAAACGTAGTTTTACTACTTATTAATGTTTTCTGTTTCATTTTTATGCTTACAGAATAAAAAAAAACCATACAGCAGGGATCGAACCTCAGCCGTCAGCTCGATAGTCCGTTACTTTCATTGTTGCGCTACGCCGCTTCGTTGAATACCCTTCTTACTAACTCATACACTTTGTTGGCTCTTTTCTTTAGACCGTTTTTTCTTGAAAACGAAGAGGTATTGCGTCGTATGCTATTACTATGAGTTATTAGTAGTCAAGTACTATTAACTCCGTAAGTTTCGTTCCAAACCGTTTCCCGGTCGATGCGTCCTCCCCTTGTCAGATCTATTGAAACATTGCATTCTGTAATATCATCAAAATTATCCAAGAAATCTGAAGTATTAGAACAGTCTGTTTTACTATTATCATACTATTATATTGCAATTCTATATTTTCCATGACTATTGTATTGGGTTCTGAAATATTGTTATTAGTATTACATATTGATACATTATCAGAATCGCTTGAATAATTTTGTGATAAATCTAAACATGTTGCGGTTTCTCTCTTTATTTTTCTATATAGTATTGCTTTAGAAAATCTACGTTTCATATTAATAATAATCTTAAAAGTAATATTGTTTAACCTCTAAAAATTATTTTAACGTTATCTAGGGAGAGGAGAATGTGAGCGTGGAGCGTCAGGTAGCTCAGTGGTTTAGAGCAGTCGCCCGGCAAGCGAAAGACCAGGGTTCGATTCCCGGTCTAGCGACTACCGCGCTCTCGATATTTTTCTCTCCTCGGAACGAAAAATGAGATGCAGGTCCCGAAAGCACGGCGTACCGTCGCCACCTAGTACGCCCTCCTTCTTTCATGATCTCTAAAAATGATTGTACAATGTGTGTGTGTGTGTGTGTGGTGGTGGCGCCTTGGTTATTTTTCACACAATATAATACACAAATCACGCTTTTATTATTCTACAAAAAAATAAAGGTATATTTTTATTGCAGGAAAACAAAGAAAATGCACAAGGTATAAATATAACATCAGACTAATGTTACGTCCTGGAGGAGGAACGCAACTTGACACTTGCTTTCGCAAGCTCCGACGTACTCGCAAGTCTGCGCTGCAGATCAAGGATCGGAATGACCCCTTTATCTGGCGCGGACATACGTCGGTGGTCCTTTATTTAGGTTAAGGAACTGAATCCTTTTACCTGGGATAGGACCATGAGCGACGGTTGAGGGGAGGGAGAATTTTTTGATTGAGAATAATTATTTGAAAACCGTGATTTGCTTACAATTACAAACAACTTGTTTTATTAGTAATTAGATGGATGTTCACAATGAAATAAGAATTACAAGCTTTTATAAAGTGTACGTATACATAGATATATAAACAATCGCGGTCTGAGCGAGGATTCTTGATTACTCCGAACATATTCCCATAGAGGAAAATCTAGCGACGGAGAGGCACGAGGTGAGGGGGAGGATCGCGATGAGGATACTTCTGAGGGAGATCGAATAGGTATGAGGCCCCTCAGTAAAACTGCGTGGAAGCCTTGCGTGCCTCCTCGTAGAGGAGAAGTTAGAGGGGAAGGTGTCAGGGATGGGCTCCAAGATAGAGGAGAGCTTGAGGCAGAACGGTCGTCTACTGGACTCAAGGATGTTGTAGAGTATGAGATAGAAGAAGTTACTGGAGGAGAGTCAGGAAGGAACATAAGAGGAAAATGCGCAGATCTTAAAATGTTCGATTCGTTGTGGCGGATAACATAATCTGGACGATCTTGTATTAAAGAGGCGACCTCAAAATCCTCGCGGTTTGTACAAGTTTCCGTGGTGATTATCTCTGACTGTGATTGAGGAGATTGAGCCACTGAAATCGGATTTAACAATTAAGGAGGGATGCCAAGAGGAATAGGGAGAAAAGGAAAACGAAAGGAAAAGAAAAGAGAGAGAAGAAAAGATAAAAAAAATGAAACGAGAGAGATCACTCAGGTAAAAGAAAATATAAATAACTTACTGCTGGTAATCTATGATGTTAGTCGACAATGAAAAGTGTAATTGCTGCGTGTCGGTGAGGATGGACCCAAGTTGCGCCAAGGACTAGAAACTGGTCTCAGCAGGATCTCTCGCAATGTCTCAAGGGTGGACGAAATCGTTGCACAGAAGAATAGATGACTGAAGAACACTGATCTGACTAGTAGGGTTGGTTATCAAGAGACCCTGAAGGGGTGTTGGAGAGAAGGCTCTGTCCTGGCTGCGGGTCGGTCGAGAGGAGAAATAGAAGTGGCATTGCTTTTTCACTTTGCCAAAAACGTCACCTCGGTCAAGAGGTGGGGGCTCCGAAGTTTATGTCCAAATATGGGTATAGGATTTTGTTGCAAACTTTTCGGAAGTGGGGTTTTAGTAGGGTTCTTAGATAAATATGATAAAGGATCGGGTATCTATGGCAGTAAAAGATTTCAAAGTTTCGCTAGGGTTAGTCAGAGGTTGTGCGCGATAGGAATTTATGAATAACGTGGGAAACGCGTGAGTTTCCGAAAATCAAAGGCTGGCAACATCATATAACAGCATGAAAGATTGTCTGGTCGGTCCATCTTCAAAGAAAATTATTGCTCCGAACAGGAAGTTATTTAAGGTTATTTGGAGAGGAGGTATATGGCCAAAATGACTCAACGGATCTTTTCCGACGGAAATAGAGGAAACTCTGGTGATTAAAGCAGAGAGAAAAGAAAGAGAAATCTGTGTGTGTGACGTCACAGTTCTCGGAGGGTCGCGGAATGTGAATATTTGGTAGTATAATATAAAATGCAATCCGTCCTACTTGACAACAAATTCAAAGTACGCGGAGTCCGCAGGACGTAACAAAAGAATTTGTCTGCGTATTATTATACATTTTACATAGTTCTCCCTGTGATAGTAAAAATAACACACTTGAACAACCTCTACGCTCATATCACAAAGCATGATCCACTGCGCTACTGAAGCAAATTGGTAATTCTTCTGCTATAACGACATTAACAGAAAAGACTAAATTTCAAACTGCATTTCTCAAAAACATTTAAGATTTGCACCGTTATTGGGTAGCATTTGTTACTATTACATCAATATTATACTTTTCTAAAAGCAAAATCACGCGGTTATTTCAAGGATGAAGATTCCTCTCGTGTGAGATATTAATTATTTATTCTTTATTAATGGGAAAAGATTTTCCTTTGATTTAAATGTTCAAGAAAAGTTATTTGTTCTCTGAGAATCTTCCAATTTTTATATTCGTGAAAAGTTTATAAATTTCGTAAAGAAAAAAAGTTATTTTACTACCTACCTGTTAAAGAGTTGCGCATAAGAGATATTTTAACAAATCTGAATCTAAATCAGTCAACAAATTAAATTTTTTATTCAAAGAAGCATATGTAGGGTAAGTATAAGTAAGATAAGTATAAATAATAAATTAAATATTATTCTCTGAATATAATAATAAGTAAATGTTTTTTTCTTTAGCTGAATCATCGAAGTAAATATTCTATTATAAATTGACTTTTCGGATTACAATATTAATTTGATTTTTCAGAATACACTTTCAAATTGACTCTTCGGAATACACTATTAAATTGACTTTTCGGAGTACACTTTTCAATTGACTCTTCTGACTACACATTTGTTAGTTGACTCTGTGGAGTACATATTTTTTAATTAACTCTTCGGGGAGAAGAGAAGAGAAACATTTTATATTTTATTTAAAAAATCTTAATTTTTGCAGAAAACTGATTGATGAAGAAAATAATGAATTCATGACCTCAACGAAGATCTTAAAAAAATACTGCAAGAAATGAAGTTGTTGTTATTATATGCCATATTGTACAATATTAAAACATACAGGTAATAATTATCTATAATTTGCATATATGGGCGTTTATGTAATTATAAGTAATATAAAAGTCATGACAAATTAATGTGGCCGCGCGTTATCTCTGTCGCGTCATTGCTAGAAATCGTCCGAACTCTCGAAATTATTTTCTTCCCGAATTATGAATATAAAATAATGTGGAAAGGAAAACAAGGGGGTTAAAGGGGGGACGGCGACGTCTGCCTTACGATAACATCGCTGCTGGCTCGCTTCATCGCGATTGTCTATTCGCTGGTGGTGAGACGAAGACCGATTCTTCGTTTTTATCTAACTAATCTAGCTCGCTCGTGAACATAGCACAGAACAGAACCAAATAATTATCGACATAGCACGGAATAGTACCGACAAATCGTGGACATTGGCTAGTAGTTCATGTCCATGAAAAATGGACCCAGTTAGCGCTTCGAATCAGCCAACTTTTCCATAACGCTGTAAAGCCAGCGGCACACGGTGCTTGTTTTCATGCTGGATTACTTGCTGAATGAAAATACTGTGTTCTGATTGGTGCGTTTCTATCCATCTTCGAAAATGTACCAATCAGAACGCAATATTTTCATCCAGCAACCAATCCAGCACGAAAACAAGCACCGTGTGCCGCTGGCTTAAATGTAGCCATGTCCGCTCTCAGGCTTCTCTCTGACGGAAGTGACTTTAGTTCGTCTCGGATTGGGTCATAGACATAGTAAGAATAGACTGCGCGTGTACTCTTGTGAAGACTGAAGATCAGGTAGAAAGAGACAGAAAGCAAGTGCCGAGTATCTTTCTTTCTCTGCTCACGCATGCGCAGTGATGCGTAGTAATATATAACGTGCTATATACATGATGTTAGGTTAAAAAAAGTTGTGTAATGTTAAATAAAACCGTTTAAAATTTAGAGATAAATGTGTTTCAACTATTATAAACTACGTGTAAACATTTATATTGAAACGATTAAATATTTTATACATGAATATGTGTGGAAAAGTTGTAATAAAAATATCAATATTACAAAGTAATATAATCTTTATTAAAAAAATATATATATATTTTTATATAAGTTGTTGTTTATTTATTGATTTTTGAACAAGGTTATTTTATTATTTTTCATCCGAACTCGTTGTATCGAATCTGCGAATGATGTACTTTCATGTTTTAAAATTAAATTAAAAAATGTTTTCAAAATTAATTTAATTATTTGGTTTCGGTGATCAAAAAGTGGACTTTGATCGAATATATGATTATTATAGTCAAATATATGCACAGGAATGGAGCGTACAGCCTCACATATGAGATGTGCAAGAATATTTTTATTTGTAAATAGTCTATGTTGATTACATCGTACTATTTTATATGCTATCTTACATATCGTAATCACATCATTTGATACTTCACATAAGTTGCCTCGATCCTTTATCTGTATAAGTTTACTGGTACGCTCTATATTCAACTGTTTATATGTATTATTTGAAAGTAATTGCTTGCATTCTGAACAATTAATTCTTTTCATAATAGTTTTAGCAACATATCCTGATATGTAAGCAATGATTTCTTCAGCATATTCATTAACTTTTTTATCATGTAATACATAATTATGCTCAATAAAGATAAGATCTGAAGGTTTGTCTTCTAAAGATCTTTCTTCTAAAATAGTATCTTTATTTTGTTCTACATGTTCGTTAATTGTCTGTATATCATTCGTAGATTCATGTGAAAGTGTTAGCAATACAGTATCTTGTGGAATGCAATTAGCATTCAATGAGACTGACACATTCGCTAAATGCAATATCTTTCTATATGACACCTTAAATTGCTTTACGCTAGGATTATTATTCCAACCATGCATTCTTCTAATCAATGAAAAAAAAGTTTCGATATGGTCCTGTGATAATTTATAAGTAAAAAGAAAGTTTATTGCATTTACATTAAATAATTCTTCTGCTAATGTAATAACGTTCTGCAAATTAATTATAAATCCAATGAAACCTGTTTTGAGGATGCTTTGTAATACGGGAACATCATTTATTGTTAAGGAAGCAATATAATGCATAAAAGTTTTAGCTTTATCTTTAATAGTACATAATGTATTTCTTGTTATTGCATGTTTATTTTCAGTTTTATTGTATATGTTACGTGAATTTAAGATATCAAATATGTCATTGAAAGTTTTATAAAATGTTGCAGTAGTTGAAGCTCCTATAAATCTTGATTCTTTTAATTCATATTCTAAAAACATCAATGCATCAGCCACAGAATTACTTAATGTTTATGCTGCTAGATTAACTTTCATCTTTTCATTAAAAAACTGTATATGTCTTTTTCGCATTTTATTGGCAACATGTAATTTTTCCACAGTTTGCACATTTACTAATTTTTTCAGAAAGTTCCAACTTATTACATTTTTGTCTTTATCTTTAATAACCCCTTTACTAATTGCATTCCTCACAAGCTTCAACATGTGACATGCATCATAAAAAATATAAATATTTTTAGATTTGTCAATAGGATGCTTAAAATACGGAACAATATGTTCAAAATTGACGTGTTTTAACTGTGCGCCTAGTATCTCGCACATTGCAATATTAGAAGTTGCTCTATCAAATGTAATACTAACAACGTAAATTGCTTTTTCATGGAGAATACTTAAAATGTTATTTAACAAATTTGCTTTTTCCTTACCATTTAATGCCTCGATAACGTAAAATGCAATTGGGATTTTAAAATGATCATTTATGCACACTAACATAAAAAGAAGGATATGGGTAGCAAATGGCAGACTGTCAGACTTACTATCTTTAATACCCGTTTCAATAAAACCGTGTAATTCTTTGCCGTCCCAATCAACTTTTTTCTTAATATTCATTTCATCAAAAGTTATATTGAAAACTAAGTTTTTTCCTTTCTCTCTAGCATTTTGCACCTTATCGAGTATAGTTTTAAACGATTGTTCAGATATACCGGAATTACTACGAATTGTCTGCGTCCACATGCGCAGTGTACTGGGGTGAGGTAAAAACATTTTTCTTACATACAAATATGCTGCAGGCGAATGAAAATGTAACGTGCATGCAAAACTTTTTAAACTTTCGGGGAACGACTTCTTTCGCTTCTTATTTAACATTGTAAGTAGCAACTGTTGCATAACAGGTGACAATATATCCTAAATAAAGAAAAAGGAAGTACAAAATATAGATATAAAAACAGAAGAAATCAAGGAGACAAATGGTTGTACGCATAGACATATACATAATAACTTATTTAGAACGAAGATATAACATCATTAGTGCATTTGTAGATTGAGAGGGTATATGTATACGCACAACATTTGTTATACCATATTTTTAACATGATGTAGAAATCAAGTATTGTTCTACCATTTGTTTCATTATCATGGACCTTTCTATAAGAGTCAATATTATGATGAAGTCACATTGTGATTGGAGAGTTATCATGAACTTTCTTATAAAAGAATAAACATTGTGGACAATGTGAATTTCAAATCTTTCTGCGAATGGAAAATAGCTAAACTCAACTTACTTTGATTGCATGTATACCATTATTTGTTATAAAGTTTTTACTTTTCAGGTCCTGAAGCAAATCTTTATAAGTTAAAACTTTCTTCTGCATACGGTGTTTCTTTTGCCACATATTTTTTGTTTCATTTCGAATATATGACGCATATCTTACAAACTGCTCCCATTTTGCATCAGACACAAAATCTGTTTTACAGAAGCATTTTGTAGCATGTTTAGAAGTGTTTACAAATATTTTTTTAATTTTTGAGTTTCTAAAATTCTCTTGCGACAATTTCCTGAAAATAAAATTTTGATAATTTATAATTTGTTGGAATAATACTCGATAGAAAAAATTATTAATAATTAAAAATTATTAAATCTTTAGATATCTCACCTTTTTCTAATGTGATTATTACTGTGGTTGCTATGGATGTTTATGTTATTAACATCTTCTGCTACATGTGTATGTATATCTGCATCTGTGTCCGTAATGGAATTCTTACTCGTATTTTCACTATAAAACAAAAAATATTCACATACATTAATGTTTTATCTTATATATTACGATAACTTTATTTTCCCTTTAGGTGTATATCTTAGTGTATCTTTAGTGTTTCTTACCTATTTCTTTCATTGTCTATGTCATTATTTTCTGCTATATTTGTATTTATATCTGTGCTTAAATTGGTATCTGTATCCTCCTCCACATGTTTACTACAAAACAAAATATTTCAATGTAATGGATTTATTGCATCTTCCCGTAAGATTATTATATGTATGTTCTTATTTATAATTTAACATTCTCACCAATTTTCTTCCGCGAAAATTAATGGAACTGCAGTCTTTCTCAATATTTTATTTTGTTTATATTCATTCATTTCATGATAGTCATTTTTTGTAAAGTGGTCACTGCATATTTTTGCTCCTTTGTAAAATACATCACAGCCAATAACGTGAAACCATTTTTTTCGCATTTCTTCATTTTTTGGGATTCTGTAAATTTTTTACATATATATTTTCACTTATATACAGGGTGGACCATTTTAACCTTTAATGGAGAATAAATCGACCGGTGAGCGAAATAATGAAAAAAGTTTCATACAAAAGTTGTTGGACAAGGAGGGGGACGTATGACCATATCCTTGAATTTGACCAATATTTTATAATTATTATATTATATTTGCAATGTTATATATTTATATACCAATTACTCCATATATGACATGAATATATATATATTTCAATGTTACATTTTCTTATCATGTAAATATTAAAAATATTTTATTCATACGTTGATATTTGTTTTAGGCGCTATTGATGGTTCCCACATTAGAATAGATAAGCCAACAGAAGATCCTGAATCATATATTAATCGGAAGCAATGTTTTTCTTTACATATTCAGGGAACAGTTAACCATCATATGAAATTTATGGATGTATTTATTGGATATCCTGGTTCGGTGCACGATGCAAGAGTATTTAAAAATTCACCAATACGCAATGATTTGCATGAACTCTGTGGAAGTTAGTTGAAAAATTATAAAATATAAAAGTATAAACTAATAACAATTGATGTTTAAATAAACTTACTTTTCAGATAATTATCACCTGTTGGGAGATAGTGCGTATCCTTGTCTAAAACAGTTGATTGTGCCTTATAGGGACAATGGACATTTAACACGTGCGCAAAAGACATTTAACCAAAAATTAAGTTCTTGTAGAGTCATAATTGAAAATGCATTTGGATGTCTCAAGCAACGATTTCGGCAATTGTACCATTTTAAACTGCGAGATATACCACGAATGACATGTGTGATACACGCATGTTGCGTGCTTCATAATATAGCAAATGCAAACGATTTAGAAATTTTCGAAGCACCTATAGATGACGAGCAACCTGACATTGAAGCACAAAGACTACATACCGAGATAGATATAGCACCAAGAGAGATTGAAACTGGAGTACACATTCGTGACGAAATATGCCACCAATTATTTGTAAACTAAAGAGTTTATAATTTTATACAAAATAAATTTTTAATAAGTTATAGAATATGTACAAAAATGTATTATAATATGGATTTTTTATAAGTAATATAGAAAAAAAACTGGTTGACAATGAAAAAATAATTTAAAAGGAATATTATTTGTATTTAAATGTATGTATAACAAAAATACACGTGACAAAAATATAAGAAAAATATATGTAACAAAAATATAATAAACACTAAATAGATACATTGATAAACAAATATGTGAAATGTATTAATTCCGTTTATGTTTTAATTCTAAAATAAGATCCTCTAAAAGTTTATTTTTCTTTTCCCTTATTATATTTGCTGTTTTTAATTGTTCTTTTCCCTTATTATATTTGCTGTGTTTAATTGTCATTTATATTATTAAAACTTTCTGTATATGTATTGCGCATATGTTTATATTCAGCCAACATTTGTTTTTATATGTCTAATTTAGCCGCTCTATCTTCTTCGATATTATTTGAGATATCTTGAAGTGTTTTCTAACACGTTTGCAACAATCTGCCAGTAGTACCCATATGTTTTCTAGAAATCTTGTTTGATGTTTGTGTAATCTGTTGTGTAATGTTTTGAGTTATATTGGTATCGGTTCTATTGCTTGTATTGATATCAGTTGTATTGATTGGATGGATATTAGTTTCGCTTGTACTGGGCTGGCTGGCAAGATAACTAGTATTGTCGTTTAAAATGGTGTTGTTTGAATTAGATGGCTCATCTACATTAATGTCATTGTTAGATCTAAATAAATACACATAATGAATATATAAAAGAATTCTGCACAAACATAATTGATTTCTATTTAATGACAATACAGTAATGGAATATATTTTAAGTATGATACATTAATTGAAATTTATATTGTATACATTCAATTAAAAAAATAAAATGTCTATTATGATATTTACGTGAATGTATTCGCTCGTATTTCTTCTCTTAAAATTAAACCTTGCCTGCCTGTTACCGCTAGGGTTCAATATTATGCTTATATCCCAATAGTTCAGTCAATTCTCTGTAATAAGTAAACAATATGTTTTTTACGTGCTTAAGTCTTTTACAAAATGTAAAATTAATTATTACTTACGTTTCATATGTGCATGATACGCGTCCTCTACCAGTTTGTTTATTATTTGTAATCATGTTTTTGTAGGATCTTTCAAGTGATTTAAATTTATTTTCCACTTGAGAAACTGTTGTGTTATATCCATGTGATTGCATAAGTTCAGCAATTTTTTGCCATAATAATTTATGTTTAGTTGCCAATAGTTCTTTGTGTTCTTTATATAAAGTTAAAAATAACTTAGTTCTTGCGTCGTTCTATGAAAATATTTCTTTTCTATTATATTCTTGAGATGGTTTTTGAGCTATATTATTATTCAAAGGTATATTTCTTGCATTTTCATGCAATTCTATAAATATTGTTTTGTCTGCAACCGTACATTGTAGTGTATCGCATGTAAAATTAATTTCACTGTAAGGCAGTTGAAATATCAGATCTGCAAATAAGATAAATTTAGTTTTCTTAAAATCAATTATTTATTTACTTAATTATCGATTTACATATCAAAACGTAAAGTATAACGTAACGTATAGTATAAGTATATATTAATTTCATACCTCCACAAGTGCATGTGACACATCCCTCTTTGTTGATAATTATATTACCGATGTCATCCTTAGAAATATGTCCAATGTTGTCCTTTTGATTTTCTGCCATCGTGTTATTGTTTCTATGCATATACCCACTAAACAAAAAATTATCAACACAATATTATTATTACGATGTTCAATAATGTAATGTTTTGAAATATGTAGTTCGTAACGTTATATACAATGTTACTGCAAATTGCTGGGATTCTGCGGGCAATTTGCTTACTGGGAAGTATCTCAAATTTATTTTTCGATTAATATTTCTTTATACGTAGAATAATGAGAAGAACTAATTTATATATTTAAGAAAAACACGTAATTTTATTTCAGAAGGCTGATAAAAAGGTTAGGTTAGATGTATTTACTTACTAATTTCTCGTTCTTCTTTCTTATTCTTCATCAAAATGCGTAGTACGGCAGACTTTTCATTTGAAATTTCCGCTAGAATTTTATGGCTGAACTCTTGTACTGTCTAAAGACCTGGGGCAGCGAATTCAGAACTATTTCAGACCTAGGACAACTGCACTTCGAAAAAGAACAGCAAGTCTAACGTCACTTCCGAGAGAAAGAACGTTTCAGTGTACACTTTTCACAGAGTTCAGTCCTGAAGTATGGAAAAAGAACAAACCTAAGAGCATTTCAGTGTTATAGGAAGAAAGAAGAAGGACTAACGAAAGACAAAGAGCTTGTGGCGTCATAATATTGACATTTACGTAAGTATTTATGTATATATATGTATAGATAAAATTAATCTTATTATAAATTGGCGACAGATTCAAATGTGACGTGTCGACAGATATAAAATTATTTACGGCCCTAATCTGCTGTTATTATTTTTGAGCCTGCTCACACATTGTAACAGCAGATTGGTGAAAAACGAGCAGAATCTGCTATATGTTATGTAGTATTTAAGTATATTAGAACGACAGACTTGATTTCTATGCTGTCATCAAATTTTGCTATCAGATTATATTTCTGCTAGTAAACTACAGATTCTATCAGCAGTTTAATGGTAGAAATATCACAGGATCTGATGACTGAATATGACAAATTGATGTCAGAAATCGAGCAAGATCTGTTATTTCAATATATTTAAATGGAACATATTGCAAATCCTGCTTGCTTCCTATTGTCTATTTGTTATTGTGTTGTCAGTCTCTCAGCAGGTTTGGTAAAAAGAATAATAGTAAATTATAGATGTTGTAAATCTATCAATTTGTTAACATATTCTGCTCAAATTTATTGCCAATCGTTGGTTACACTGTTAACAAATTATTTACTGAGTTGGTCAGTTTTCTACCTCTTTTAATATTACATGTTAATATAACAATATTTCTTAGAGAAAATAAAGAAAAGAGAGAGAATGTGCTTGTTACTTCATGATTTATTTTGTCTTTTTATTAATTAATATTATATTAATTAATATATTTTATTTTGTATTAATATCTTACTTTATATATAAGTAACAACGTTAATTTTCTAGGTACATTTCTTCAAGATGGTGTTCAAGATGGTGTGGAAGTGTTGTGTTCCGCAATGTAAGTCCATATCTCAAATATCAGTACATCACTTCCCAGAGGATGCATCGAAAAGGGAATATTAGCTAACAGCTATAGGCAAAACTGATTTGATCGGTAAGTATTAAACAGATGCAATGACAATTTTTTAATAGTAAATATTTTTATTTAAAATTTATTAAATATATTTTAATTAATTTAAACATATTTTCTTTATCTTATATATAGATATCCATGATTATTTTTAACATTGCAATGCTCTCGTTTTTCTAATGTAATTTTTAATATTTCATAATTGTTTCATATCATGTAATTTCTTATATTTCATGTAATTTGTGATATTATAGGTGCGCCTAAATAAACATTGGCCAAATTGAGAATCTGTACAGAACATTTTCCAGAAAATATAGTACAGCCTTATGGATCTAGGCGACGCCTAATCAATAATGCTGTACCAACATTACATTTGCCTTTAAATTTTGAACAGCATGTTGATATTAACGATAACGATAATATTTGTGAGCATGTTAGTGTAGTAGAAAATGTTCCAAACAATTCTGCTCTTGTGCCACTGCCCATAAACATGTGTGAAGAGACAGCAAGAAAAAATGAAGAAGAAAAAATCTATGTTTTAAGAAGAAACTTCCCTGGTAGCAGACTGACGTCAAATAACGTACTAATGACGTCTTATTGACGTTAGAGACGTCATTAAGACGTCATTAGTACGTCATTTGACGTCAGTTTGCTACCTGGGTTGAGGACACAATGGAAGATGTTACACAATAAGAAGAGGATTATTTATCACTAGCATCAGAGGATCAACAGACTGCGATGTGGGAATACATGGGATGACATCACGAAGGACATGTCAAATATACAGAAGACTTTCTTCCAAATGTTGACGATAAATTAAAAATGTTCTCCACAAGTATGTTTCATTTCATTATTATTATGTTAATATTATTTCTATAAAAAAAAAAATCATTTTTTCTCATTCACTAATGAAATTCTATTCACTAATGAAAACATCTGCACAATGTTTTATATATAAATGAATCTTATTTTACTGTGTGTAACATCCTATTATATATATCAATATATTTCAAATTTAATATATTTAATAATGTAAAAAATGCAATAAATTTTACTTTTATTATAAAAAATATTGTAACCATTTAAAATAATATTTGTAAACAAGGTAATAAAAAAATACAAAATAAAAGTTGTAATAAATATGTAGTTTTATATTTATATTGTTTCTAATATATGCATATTGAGTTGTGTAGTTGTATATAGTTGTATGCCGCTGATATATATAATTTTGTATTTTCTATACAATTATTTTATAAAATTATACAGACATAAAAATTCCATCATTTCATTTTACCTAATAATTTTGAAATTATATATATATTACACAACTCAATATGCACATATATAATCTTGTACAAATGTGAACATAGAAAAAGAAATATTTTATAAAATTTAATTTTATGTCTACTCATACATGCTAATTAATAGGGCAAAAATAATGATTAATTAGCATGTATAAGTAGACATAAAAATAAAGTTTTGTAAAATACTTATTAAAAATATTTCTTTTTCTGTGTTCATATTTGCACAAAACAGTATATATATGAAAGTGCGCGGCTGCAGGGGTTTGAATACTACCGCGTATCCTCACTCCGTGTCACCTGACCCATTTTAGTTCAGCAACGTCCGGGTACAGCCGTACAGCTCCAGATGACGCCTGGCACTCGTTTTTCAAGAGTCTGTACCCCCTGGCAGTGACTCTCATTCTTCTCGAGTCGGGATGCGTTCCGAAAGTTGCAAAAAAACGAGCACACATGTCCGCGACCGAACATTGAATTGAACTGGGGAATGGCGTGTGGACGTACCCCAATTTGTCCAGAGCCATATATTTAATTGAATTAAATTGAATTAACGTTGTATTGTACGCTCGCAAAATTTTTTCGGAGATTGAGAGAAAATAAAAATTCGAGTCAATTTGAAAACAAAGAAGACGGAAATTTGAGCAAAACAACGGCATCGTGATCTAAACTAAAACGGATATCCTGATCGAAAAAGGGGCAGTGAGATTGACAGTGCAGGGAAAAAACATTTCTGTGACTTTGTTTTCTTGTAAGTTCTCGGTTCCTGACGACCAAAATATCGCTGGTGATGCTGTCAGTGGATAATGAAAGCTCCCATAGCAACGAAGTATGCTTGGTATAATTTATTAACATATCAAAATTAACATAACGAATAACGCTAGGTTATGTTGTGTTTAAAATTGAATTAAACTTAGATACATTGCGATTCATTCACGAATAATTTCCTCGTTAGCTCGATTAGATTCTGACTTTTACAACACAAATTTGTCTCGAAGTTTCTTGCTTCACTTTTATAAGACTTTCAGGAGATACAAAGTTTAGAGCAATAGTTACTACATCAACTTATAATGCTAATTGATAACGGTAATTTTTTTTATCATTTTAATAAATCAAGAGCTGATTAAATAAGTTCAGCAACTTTAGAATCTAATTAACCCTCTATGGGCCTGTGTAACTTTCAGGTTACATGCTAATATATCGACATTTTACCAAATAATTTTAGTTTTTTCACAAGACGTATATATCTTAATTATATAATGTCTCTGAGATAACCAATAACAATATAAATAAGAATAATAACAATAATAATAATAATAATAATAATAACAATATAAATTGTTTAAACTGGCAAATCTGCATATATAGATTTATAATTGTTGATTTTCCATTCCATAAATTTTTTTATATTTAAAACAAAAATTCAGTCCATAGAGGGTTAATGATTTTAATCCAGTAATACAGAAATAATAACAGTTTGATGTATCTGTTTATATTGCAGGAAAATACCAAAGAATCAGGAACTGATCAGGATTATCCAGAATTACCTGCATCCTCCATACATGGACCTAAGGAATGGACATATACAATGAGGAGACAAATGCAGGTAACTGCTAAATAATAAATGTACTCCATTTACTTCTACTTAAAAAAGCCAAGAATATACCATTAATTATAATATAATTCTGTCCATTATACAGGAAGTGATACCTGGCTTATTTCTTGGTCCATACAGTGCTGCCAGTCGTTCCAAATTGGACAGCCTATTAGAACATGGAATAACTCACATAGTCTGTGTCAGGCAAGACATAGAGGCAAACTTTATCAGACCCAACTTCCCCGATAAGTTCAAGTATGCGATCAAGAAATAATAACGGTGATAATAACGCTAGTAATAAGTAGATTTGTTGTAATATTTTCTGTATCATTCTTATTTGTACATAGAATTACAACTTCATTTTATTCTTGATCTTTATCAACTATGCAGAGTGAATCATTATATCTTAATATTTTAAATAATTTTTAATATATTTGATATAAATTTGATTGACAAAAAACATCTTTAGTATATTTAATATAAACTTAACAAAAAATGTCGCATTTAATCGAATATCTAGAATTAATATTTTGTATTTTGATAAATTTTGTATTTATAAAAGTTAATCTAAATTATTTGATATACCCCACTGAAAAGTATTTCTTTTTCTGAGATAGTGTACAACATTAAAATTAAAGAACAAATCCATCCAAATAATAATAAAACTTTCATTGAAATCAAATAAATACAGATTGATTACATATATCAATATGTTGATTACAGTTATAATTTGACAATTTATTTTATGTTAATAATTCCAGATAAAAATGACCACAAAAAATTATCTGAATGTTACAATTGATATTTTGTTGATTTACATATATGTATATAATAATATATATTGTTAGATACAAACAAATTATATCTGTAATCAACATTTTTGTCCTTTATTTATTTGTTTAGAAATTAAAATTTAAAAGATATAATGATATTCATCTTACACATTCTGGTAACTTATTCTGTGTATTTTCTTAACAGATATTTAGTATTGAATATTGCTGACACCGCAACAGAAAATATCATACAGCACTTCCAAAACGTCAAGACGTTCATCGATGAAGGGCTGAACTCTGGCGGACAGGTCCTTGTGCATGGTAATGCTGGCATCTCGAGATCTGCTGCACTAGTCTTGGCGTATTTGATGGAAACGTATGGTCTTTCACAGATGTAAGTTCTTTCTCGATATAAAGTGGCTCACGGTTTTCCTGTCAATTAACACGTTGACTGCCAACTACGAGATATCTCGTAGGTTGTTTACTTGCCTAGGACGCCTAACTACGAGTTATCTCGTCCCTTCATTACTTGCCATATTTGTACAGCTACGAGGAAACTCGTAGCATAACAGTGTAAATATGAATAGATGGCCTCAGGAAAGAGAATAAAAAATGTTTTTTTAAAAAAAGATATTTTTTAAGCTTTTTTATTATTACTATTATTAAAGTTTTTAATAATATAACATGATTAAATCAAATTGGCTCTTTAGACCGGAATCGTGAAAAATTCCGTAGCAGTCAACGTGTTAATCTTTCGTCCCACATGACTCATGATAAATCAGTATGTATAACCAACAATAACGTTCTTTAGACAGGCGTATGCGATAGTGCAACAAAGAAGATTTTGCATAAATCCTAACGAAGGTTTCATGACGCAATTGAGGGAGTACGAGCCAATATATCAGGCGCAGAAAACGCTAAGAAATGGCCAACAGAGCTATGTTAGAGAGCGTAGTAAAAGGACAATTCATCAGATGGATGAAGCGATGACGGACAGTTGATAATGATGAATCTATGATTGAAGAAAGGATGCCAAAGTTACCGAGATATGTGCGTTAGTATCTTCAATGAAGAAACGAGATAGCACCGAACGAATACCGATATGTTCAACACCTGACGTATTCATTCAATGAGATTTTAGTCTATAACGTTCGACGACGATTACTAACAAAAGCTACGTAACATGAAAAGACGACACAAATTATACGATTCAATCAATTAGACTGATTAAATACGCGGTTAGATAAGTTATTGTCATTATATTACTCAACTTTTCTCACGTCAGAGCTGCCTGAATCAAAAAAGCAATTACTTTTATTTAATTTTTGGAAAAAGTAATCTCAAGTAAATATTTATCAAGAAATATTAGTAAAAATTTTACATTTCAGTTTTTTCAAATTTAATTTATACATATTCCATTCCTTCTATATACATATTTCATTCCTTAAAATGATTAAGTTATGCTTAATGAAACTCAGATCGATTTAATAAATCAACAATTTTGTTTCGCTTTTTTTAACCATCGAGGTAAAAACATACTAAACGAGGTAGCTGCTACTAAGCGCACATCGTAAACAGCTCTGGCTTAAGATTTTCCTAGTACCTCGTCATGGGCACCTTAATGGATTATGTCAAAAGTAAGAAAATACACGCTTAAAAAAAGTTGCAAACTACATTAAACTACATAAAATGAAAGGATATGTTTATAAAATGATATAATTGATTTAACAAATTTAAAAATTATTCTAATAACTTTTCTTTCACTATAACAATCAGTCAAAAATTTAACATTTATGTTCTTGATTATATAATTTTATCTCATATTTTTATAACCACATATGGTTGTATCTAATTTATATATATATATATATATATATTAATCATTAGAACAAAGGAGAAATTTTGAAATATTTTATAGATATGTTTTTATTTCAACATATGATAAGAATTTTAAGCATATATTTTCTTGCCTCTGGTTAATGCTCCAAATGCTCGCGACGACGAAACAAGTTTTGAAACTAATTTTTAATCATAAAAAGCGAATTACTTTTCTAGATCCTGTATTTTCTATTTATTTATTTATTAAGATTTTAAGTTGTTTACGGCTGTTGTTACGAGACGTTACACTCTTGTAAAAAAAGAATATAAACGATATTTTCCAAGTTTCTCTTTTTATTCCGTCATTCCCTATTTACACTACGACACGTTTTAATGTACAATAGAGAGTTTTGATTTTAAATTTTAATATGCCCATACAATCATTTTTAAATATTGTGCAATTTATTGATTGATTAGAAAGTAGAATTTTTAAGAAATTCGGCAATTTTTAATTTTAATTAAATTTGAATCAGTTCTTATTTTTTTTTTTTATTCAAACGGAACAATACTTACGAATGTTACTTATGGGTCCTTCGCCGTGAAATTCTTAAATGATTATATCAGTAGCGAGAAAACATGCTTAAAATTCTTGCATGACATTTTCAAATAAAAAAATATTTTAGGTCACTAGAACATATAAAATGCTCCAAATATTATGCTTCTTTTTTGAGAGTCAATCAACAACCATAAAATGATTGTGATAAGATTGATGATACGAATGCTGGGCTGAGAATATGAAATGATTGCTTACGCATATGACTGATGAGGTTTCGTACATAATCATTTCGTACGATCAATCTTATATTAGTCATTTTATGATCGTTGACTATTAAGAAAGAAGCATAACGTTTGGTGCATTTTACAACTTTACATTTTACAAGTATACTCTAGCGATTGGAAGTATTTTTTCATACAAATATCTTTTTATTTGGAAATAACACGTAAGAATTTTCAATATATTATTTTTCGTCTCTGACTACACTATCCAATATGGTTATGGCGAATATTCAGCAGTCTTAATATATGTCTACCTGTAAGAAATAGGAAAAAAACATTAGAGTCAGTTTTATCGAAATTCATATCGAAAAATTAGCAATAATAAATGACAGTATTCACCAAAGGGAATTTCTTTTACACGAATATCATAGTCATGTAATTGTATTTTTATTCTTTCGCAGAGAATACTATATTTCACAGTTAAGATCAGTACGTATATTGAATTTGTTCAATGTAAAGATAATGTTGAAGAATTTATATACAGGCTGAGGAAAAAGTATGGAAACCCTTAAAAATCTCGAAAGATATAAGTAAGTAAGATATAAGTTTTACAGAAAAGTGTTTCAGACAAAAGTTATAAGGTTCAAAACGATGTATTTACTGATCTTGATCAGTTTTACCTTGAATGTTGCCAAGGTTAAGTCAAGATCTACTTATTTTTTTTTAATAGAAACCCCAATTTTTTATTATATCATTTTTTCTACCAATTAATTTTAATAACTTTTGTCTGAAACATTTTTTAATTTGCCTAATATTTTTTGAGATATTTAAGGAAAACTCGGAAACTTTTTCAATATTTAACTTATGATATCTCATCAACTATTTGTTGGAAGAAAAAATGCTATTAGACTTTTTTACTCTACTTAGTTTGAAGAATATATTGTTACAATAGCACTCTGACTTTTGTTAATTTAATGATTTTAAAATTTCCAAAGGTCAATAAGTTAACAAAAGTTAGGGAACTATTATAACAATATTCGTAAGATCAAATAGAAAAAAGTCTAGTACCATTTTTTCTTCCGACAAATGGTTAGCGAGATATCGTAAGTTAAGTATTGAAAAAGTCTTCTAGTTTTCCTTAAATATCTTAAAACATATTAGATAAATAAAAAAATGTTTCAGACAAAAGTTGTTCAAATTAATTAATAGAAAAAGATGATATAATAAAAAGTGATAGTTTCTGTTTAAAAAAAATAAGTTGACCTTGACCTGACCTTGGCAACGCCACTCAAGGTCAAATTGGTAAAATCGGTAAATACATCATTTTGAGCTTTATAATTCTTATCTGAAACACTTTTCTGTAAAACTTATATCTTTCGAGATTTTTAAAGGTTTCCATACTTTTTCCTCCTTAAAAAAGCTATCAGATATTGATAATTGTTTGACCTTGGAATGACGACTTTGAAAAACGTTATCAAAGTCGAAATAAATGGAACCCTCTATTTTTTGTTATATATTCTTATAGCTGACGTTGAGACGTTTCCGAAACACTGATTACAAATCTTCTTTCCATAAGAACTTTTCCAGTTATAGGACTTAAAATACCACCGGCATTAGCATTACCCAAGGTGTACCACGTGGAAGTTGCACGGTCGGATTTACATCTCTTGTATGTGTGTGTGTGTGTGTGTGTGTCATAGCAGAAATAAGGACCCCACGGTTCGTCACTGTCGTAGTATTTGCGTATTAGTATGCAGCTTAGCAACTGAGCGTCTCAGCAAGCGTCAGAGCACTCAGGCCTACGCACGCTACGCACACAGAGCTGGCGCAGCTTCAGTAAATTTGCTAAAGAAGATTGGTGCGAAGTTAACTTTGTCTCAAAAAACAAAACCAGAAACATCAACCTGTGGATATAATCTATCCTACACTAACATTTTATTCATTCTTCGTTTAGTGTAATTGTTTTCACTTTGCACAATGCGTTTAACTGATAAGGAAAGAATTAATATTCTTATGATGCGAGGTTTTGGTGATAAAATTAGATCTTATCAAGAAGTAACCAATTTACTTAACCACTTGACTGGCACGCGCGCCAAAAAGACGCATCCGTGTCCATCTCAGAACTGGCACGCGCGCCAAAAAGGCACGCGCTTTGCGTCACAAAGAACTTGCCTTATTTCTTTGCTAGAAATACATAATTAAATTTAAAAGGTCACTAATCTTATGTTTTCGACATCAAGGAATTCGAATTTAATGTCCAAATTAATGAATTTTTAATCCCCGATGCACTGTCGTCTGTTTAATAGGCACGGAAAATTCTTTCTCTTATATCGATTTAAGGACTAAGATTATGCTTTCATATTATTGTTTGTTAAGTCAAATGAAATTGTAATAAACATTTTCAAATTGTATAAACATAGTTAACTTTCGTGCATTTGCTGGTGAAATGAATCACGACCCGGAGTACGCTACGAGGAGGCTACAGCGATAGGATTTTACACTATTTTTTTCACATTTTTTTATTTTTTTTATTTTTTTATATTTTTTGTTTTTAATTTTTTTTATTTTTTCTATTTTTTTATTTTTTATATTTTTTATTTCGTCGTTGGTCGTGATTCGATAACTTATCGTTATCGAAAAAAATGGCATAAAGTCCCAATTTTTATTATATACTGCATTGGTAGTTACCGCAATTCTAATCTGCTATATGTTGTCTAATAATTAATTATCGACAATCACTGATCAGTTAAGATTTCATCAATAAGTTCTGCATCAATATTACTTGGCAATAAACGATAAATATGCAGCGCATATCATGCGCAGTTGAATTAGCTGTCATTGCCAGCTAATATTGTTTCTGTTTGTATACACAAGTATTTGAGTGGTACTAATGCTTTAAAGACAATTGAGGACTCAGACACAGAAACTGAATTCGAAAATTAAAAATAGTGTAACATAAATACGTAGAGATACATCCTCAAGCATTGTAGTAATATATAAAAGAAGCAATTTGATGCTATAAAAATTACAACATACCATGTATTGTGTCGGCAAGAAGATACAATTAATCAATAATATAACAAGCTAATATTTTGCTGGAAAGTAGGAGTAATAAATATATATTTTTTACAACAAGTATATTATGTTATGCCACTTCAATGGTGTTATATAATATATATTGAATATCTGCATACTATTGTCAATATTGTCAATATGTCAATATGTTTGTCTATCTGGGAAAAATTTGGACGATAACGAACGGCCAAGTCATCTGTAGTCGACGAATAATGACGAATTCATGAAAAAAATTCAT
The DNA here is from genome assembly GCF_003227715.2 of Harpegnathos saltator. Classification (NCBI taxonomy): domain Eukaryota; kingdom Metazoa; phylum Arthropoda; class Insecta; order Hymenoptera; family Formicidae; genus Harpegnathos; species Harpegnathos saltator. The sequence goes on along the minus strand of NW_020230050.1, from coordinate 714,244 downwards.
AAACATATCGCTATTTATTCAAATGTGGCATTGCGAATAATGGCAGAGGAATTATGATAAAGATCTGATTCATGAATTTTTTCCTCCAAATTTAAACAAACGGAAGATTTATCAATGCACTGACGTACAAGACTGTCAAGTAGTTTCTGGTTTGAAAACAAATATGCGTTCTCGACCATCTATTTCATTTTCCAGATTTAGCACTAAGTATGCAAGTATTTTCTGTTTTCAAAACTGGAAATGCCGATGTGAAAGAAACTCGATACAGTGATATTGAAACAATCAAAGTTACCATGGGAATGGTGCTAGAGGCGATTCTTCAACGCCTGATTCGAAAGCAGAATAGAGGGAGATAAAAAGAGAGATAAAAAATCTGCTCATTACTTAATTATTTCCAACGCTATATTGACGCAAAAGGAATATATTTCGAATAAAAAAAGAAAAGATTTATATCAATACGACTATTGCTTCATGTTTTATAGCATCAGTTTGGTTATTTATTAAATAGACTGTGTACATATTTACGCGAAATTTCTAATTGAACGAAAGTAAAATTATCTTACCATCATGATATAATGATTACGTTGCAGTGCACTACATTGACTAATCCGATTTGTTTTTAAATAGCCTCACAATCGATTCTTCAAAGTCCAATTATTAGATGGTGAATTAATTCGGTTCATCTGGCGGTCAATTGCTGTACTATATAATTTTCTAACCTCTAATGTCTGCAAAAGGCTTTATTTTTTAGTTTTGATATCTGGCAATAATATTCAATTGATAAACGTCTGGATTTGTAACAATAACATCATGTTCATCTAATTCGAAAATGTCGAAATTCAAGCCAAAAAAGCATCATTTCCGGGAAGTTCTCATTTTCTGTTTTCATTTGAAGAAAACAGCCGCTGAAGCTCATCGAATGCTTGTAGAAGCTTATGGTGAAAGTGCTCCCACCGATAAATCATGCAGAGAATGGTTTCGACGTTTCAAAAGTGATGATTTCAATGTTGATGACAAACTTCGTCCAGGTCAGCCGAAAAAGTTCGAGGAATTGCAGGCGCTAATCGACGAAGATCCGTGTCAATCTCAACTAGCTCGCGCAATTCTTGAATGTTGATCGATCAATAATTTTTGTGCGTTTGGCAGCCATGGGAAAGATTTACAAAGAAGGAAAATGGGTACCATACGAACTGAAAGAAAGAGACATCGAGAGGCGAAAAGCCATGTCTGAAATCTTGCTTGCCAGGCAAAAAAGAAAAGGTTTTTTGCATCGTATTGTGACTGGAGACGAAAAGTGGATATATTTCGATAATCAAAAACGAAGGATCCATTAGCGATCCAGGAAAACCACCCACATCGATACCAAAGCGGAATATTCATGGCAAGAAAGTAATGCTCTGTATATGGTGGGACCAGAAGGGTGTAGTGTATCATGAACTATTAAAACAGAGCCAAACTATCACTGCCGAACTTAACCAATAATTGATCCGTTTAAACAACGCATTGAAAAATTAGCGGCCGGAATATGTAAAAAGACACGACAAAGTGATCTTCCAGCACGATAACACTCGGCCACATATTGGAAAGATTGTGAAGGCCACCTTGGGAGCACTTGGCTGGGACGTTTTACCTCACCCGCCATATTCACCAGACATCGCTCCATCCGATTATCAATTGTTCAGATCGATGGCACACGGACTTTCGGACGAGCACTTCAACAACGCACATACGCACGCACAGGAACGCGCGTGCCCGCGTGAAGCCTTATCTTTCTTCTGTTGTCGCCGTGGACCCTCGCTATCGCAAAAAATCGCAAATCTCAATAAAAATGTTCAAATGATCATAACTCTGCGAAAAAAAATCGTAGAGGCCTCGGCGATCTCGTGTTGTTTTCATCTCAGAAAGCCTTTTCGAACGAGCCCTCACTCAACCGCACATACCATTTAAGATTTCTTGGCTCTCCCCTTCCCCCGTCCCAAGGGGGTGTGGAGGTGGGTGTTTTGGTGGTTAAATAATAGACTTTGTGATCCCATTGTAACCCTATACATTTCAATTCTACATTTCAAACTACTCAAAAATTATTTAGGTGGCCCGGAACTTTTGGTAGGCACTGTATATAATCACTAATAACATCTTTATGTCCCCTGAAAGAGGACATCCAAATGCAAAGGGTTAATTAAACAATATTAGCGAATGAATGTATGATTAAAGTTGTAAAATATTCCGAGAAATTTTTGTTAGCTATAACAATCAGTGAATATTTGAAAAATTAGTATTCCGTATAATTTTTTAACTACTTTATTAATATTATGGCTGTTTATTAGCTCTCTAATCACCTCTAATCTCTAATCATTAGAGAAAAGGGGAAATTTTTGAAATATTAGGTGTACAAATAAATAATCCAAATTTTTCAGCAAGGTTTATTTTAAAAGAAAGTAAAACAAATTTACCAATCAAAATATTCGCCGTTGTTTTCTATAACTTTAAGCCATCTTTCAAACAGTTGATGAATGTCGGAAAAATGTTGTGTCTTTGGATACGATAAAGTCGTCAAGCTATTTTCGGATCTCATCCACTGATTTGAAATGCGTGTCAGACAAGGCATATTGCATCGACTGGAACAAGTGGTAATCGGTAGGAACGATGTCTGGTGAATATATCGGATGATACAAGATGTCCCAGCCAAAATTTATTATGATGTCTTTTGTCATAGAAACAATATGTGGCCTAGCGTTATCATGCAACAATTTCACAGGATGTTCTCTTTTGCAATTATATAGACGTTTTCGTTCTAATTCTTGACTCAAACGGATTAATTAGTGTTAGCAGCGGCCTGCAGTAATTGTTTAATTCGGTTTTAAGAGCTCATAATAAATCACGCCTTTCACATCCCAAATGCAAAGCAGAATTTTCTTTCCGACGTATTTTGGCTTTGCGACTGATGTTAATGGTTCGCCGGGATTTACCCATGACTTTTTGCGTTTCGAACTGTCATAGAGTATCCACTTCTCATCGCCCGTAACAATTTTCCACAAGAAAGGCTGCTTATTAAGAAGAGAAAAACACTGCCACTCGTTGATTTTTGTTGGTTTCAATGAGCTCATGTGGAACCCATTTTTCTTCTTCCTGAATTTTCTTCATCTTGTGTAGGCATTTGGAAATAGTTTGTTGCGTTACTCCTAACTGCTTTGCAAGCTCTTTTTGCATTTGTGCTGAATTCCCAGCGAGCAGTTGCTCCAAATCATCGTTGCCGCACTTCTAAGGGCCTCCAAGACGTTCTTTGTCACTCAGACTGAAATCGCCGCATTTAAACCGTCTAAACCAAAATGCACACACATCGTACGATATAATACCTTCGCCAAGAAAAGAACAAATTGATTCATATGCTCTTGCAGCATTTTTTCCTTGTTGGAATTCGTAAAGAATGCAGTGTCGGATATGCATCTTATCTGTTGTCATTTTTCACTGTGAACTGAATAATTTTTGAGATTGTGTTGAGCCTCCCGCCATACTAAATGTAATTTTTAATAGCTATATGTCAATACTACATAACCGTAAAAGAGCGGGAAAATTTGATTATTTTAAACTTAATTTCTTAGCCGCTTAAAAGAGTTTGGGTTACTGATTTGTACACTTAATATTTTATTTATTAACCTGTGTATTAATCGACCGTCAATATTATTTGGAAAATATGTTATTATTTTTACATTATTTTAACTTATTTTATAGTATTTTAACTTATTATGATTATTTAACATTATTAATCAAAATGTCCACATCGGCAAATTAAGAGTCTTAAAATTAATTTATGTTAATTTCTATATCAATAATTAATTTCTATATAAAAAATAGATTACTTTCTTGATAACATATTTTCTATTCATTTATTATTAAAAATGTTTATAGCTTTAAATTGCTTATGGTTATTATTACGAAACATCTTGTAAGATAAGAATCTAGAAAATATTTTTCAACCTTCTCTTTTCGTTTATCATTCCGCGCTTACATCTTTTGACAAGCTTTAACACGCGACAAAGAGTTCTAATTTTATATTTTAATATGTCTTTACGGTTGATTCCGAAATATCACGCAAATGAACGTGCACAATCGTTTATATGCACACATATAAAACGCACATAAAGATATATGTCATATTACAATATAAATATTTTAAATCAATTTTATTATTACATTTTGCTTTATCGAAAATAGGAATGTCAATCTTTTTTCATTTCTTTAATCAAAGAAAATATTCAATTAAAAGGAATATCGAATTTAAAAATATTAAAATTATAAAAGTGTTAAATCATGTAGTGCCTCTAACAATCTTTTCAGACCAATCTAAGTGTTATCTTAGGAATGTCGCAACTTTGGCCGGAAATAAGATACACACTATTTTCTGTTTGTCCGTATTCACAAGTTCCCATTTAATATCTACGCTCACCTGCAAAAAACAAGGAAATTCATTAATCTGCTTTGACGAGACTCACTTTGAATGATAACGGTAACAACGCTTACCGAAGGAAACTTTCTCTGCACGAACATTGTGGTCGTATAATAATATTCCTGATTCTTTTTCAAAGGACAATGTATTCCGCTGTCAGGATCCTCACATGCATCAGGTTTTTCTATTGGGAAAGGTATAGGAATATCGAGCATCACACCATACACGAGCACATCGACTGATGAAATGTCCATATCTATGAAGAAAATATATTAAAATGAAACGCAGAAATAACTGAAATAGAGCAAATAACAATTAAAATCATTTAATAAGGCTTTAACGTTAAATACAAATGTTAAATCATATTTAAATAAAATTTCAAGCAAAATTAAATCAAATTTAAATTAGCTTTTATATGAGGAAATTTACGCATAAAATGTAATTTATAATATGATTTAATTGAGTATACAATTCAAATATTATAATAAATTATATCAAAATAATTTATCTGTATTAAGTAAATGCGAAATATTCGACTTCTTGGAAACTTACTTGGTATAAATTTGATCGATATAGTCGCATTGTTGCCACGTTTTAAAATGCACTTTTCGTCACTTGTGCGACAATTTGAAACTGAAACATTCGTAAACTTGCCCAATGTCGAGCCTGGAAAAAGAAAAGATAACATAAATTTAATATTATATTAATATCGAATATCAAATAAATAATTAATGAAGGCATACTGGCTACCATGTTATTGTATATCTCGATCAGTCTCACAATTAATAAGACAAATGTTTTAATAATATTAACGTAGAAATATTAAAATTAATTTAACTAATACTTTTAATAATGGTAATGAAATTAATATTATTAATTTCATTGCTGTTATTAATAATAGAATAATTAATATGTATACCCGATTAAATAAAGTCTTAAATAGTATTAATTAAATAGTATTAAATGAATTTATAGACACAGCTGACTGCAAGAAATTCAATCATAATATCCGGAAAAGTTCCATAAATGATAAGACGAGACTTGAACAGCAGATAGCATTTGCATAGATATACGAAGCTGCCAATGTCCGATAATAAGTGTCTCACATCGTTATGACTTGTTATGCACTGTTATCAAAACTGATAACTTAATTCAGCGTAAAATCAGGTTCGCCAGCCATTAATTACGCCAGTCGTAATCGTAACATATTTTGAAATTTTTCCCAATAAAAAAAATGACACATGTGGCACCAAACCGCATATTATTATTGATTTCGAGAGAAATCTTACAAGCTGTATTATTGATTTCGAAAGAAAAACAGTTTATACAAGCACCGCAAGATATGATAGTTTAAAATGTTTACAAAAAGGGACATAATAAGAATAAAATAAATTTTTCAATTTTATAAGAAATCGAATATCAATGCGTCTCTTTTGATTTTATTATACAACGAGAGATCATATAAAATATTAGAAAACACCATAAGAATAAATATAACCAAAGACATTAGACAGGAAGACTCGTTGAGCTTTCTTCTATTCAATATAATAATGGATGAAATAATAAGAATAACACTAGAAAGATGCCCCAGAAGTTACAGGATGGGAAATAAGGAGGTCCGATTAATACGCTACGCGGACGATATAACATTAATCGCTGATAACGAGGACGACTTGTAACGACTCCTAACACATCGATCAATAAGTCCCGGGATTAACTACTAAAACAACATTCGTTTGCCAAAATTCTTCTTTATTCATCAACATAGTCTCCTTCAAGAGCGATACATTCATTCCAACGCTTTCCTAACTTTTCTATGCCAGCCGTGTAGAACGATCTTTGGTTTCAAAATAGGTGTTAGTTTCGACAATCACTTCTTCATTGGAGCCAAATCTCTTTCCCTGGAGCATCTTTTTTTGAGGTCTGCGAACAGCCAATAATCACTGGGGGCCAAATCTGGAGAATACGGTAGGTGCGGAAGCAATTCGAAGTTCAACTCATGCAATTTGGCCATCGTTACCATCGGCTTGTGACATGGTGTAACGTCACTAAAACCACTGTAACTCAATGACACAATGTCGGAACGTCATGAAAATTTGGCACGTAACTTCTAAAGGTTGGTACTAACTGAGAATGATATGGATTTGTTATTAGAGGCGCCATTTGTTGGTTAGTCCCGGGACTTATTGATCGATGTGTTATATATTTTTTCCAACGCACGCGAAATTTGGATTACAGATATCGACAAACCGAAAACGATGACAATCAGCAGAAATTTACTCCGATGTAAACTACAACTATATTCAAATGGAATAAATGATGAGATTTCAATACCTAAGCATCCTTATAATTAGCAACGGGTCACTCACCCAGAAAGTAATACATCAAGCACAAAAAATAACAAAAATTTCGGTATGTCTGAATGACATTATATGGTATAATAAATACCTAAAGACAAACTCCAAAGTAAGAATATATAGATCAGTCATACATTCAGTACTGACATATGAGGTAGAGACACGACCGGACACTGCCAAAATGAAACAACCCTTGAAAGAGCAGAAATGCAGACACTACGGAAAATTGCCAGAGAAAAGAAGCTAGATCGCATAACGAATGAGGAAATCAGAAAGAAATGTGAAATACAGACAATCACCGAGTGGGTATAAACACGAAGAACAGAATGGAATTATCACGTTACAAGAAGGAATCAGGACAGTTTCTTAAGAATGGTAAGAGACATGTCGTCAAGAGGAAGAAGATCATCAAGAAGACCAAGGAAAAGATAGAGACTCGTTAGGATAAACAATTCCTAGGAGATTAAAATAGAAAAAGAAGAAGAAGGAGACCATAAGAATAGATTAGATAAAACACCATATGATACTGGAAAATAAATGTATGGATTAGATAAGACACTATGAGATATTAGAAGATAAGTAGACAGGTTTACACACACGCGCGCGCGCGCACACAAATTCTCTTTATATTTTTTATATAATTACATATCAACGGAGTCTCTTTTCTATATATTGTTGTGTCCGAGCCACAAGGTTTGTGGCAGCGTCCGTTGTCCGTGAGCCTTAGGCATCTGATGCTGATTTTGACAACTGAACGAAGATTTCTGGACGACGGAAAATCGATAAGAAGAAAACAACAACAGCTGACAGAGAGTCTCTGGTAAGCTGTCATCGTAGACAGACGCGAGAATTGTAGATCAGAGAATTATTCTTGTTTAAAGCTTAAGTGAGCTGCGCTGTATATAGTAAAGCTTGTTATTTTTACGCGAGTGTTTTCATTTATTCATTGCTGAGTGCAAGTGCGAGTGCGAGAGTGAGCGCAACAATATAAATATGATATTTTTAAAATGTACTTGATCGAGCTTAATCAAAAATATTTCCAAATAAAAAACGAGTCAATGCGACGTTTATCTTTGTTACGTAAAATCAGTCCGAAAATTACGAAGGCATGAAAACATTACTTTTATTAGTTTTTATTATCATTTATTATCATATATACTTTTATTATCATTTCAGTGGATTCGATTTAACACATAGCATAAATGTTACAGCTGTGGTTATATCCCACGTAATACTGAATCTGTGATACAAAATAATTTATCTATAAATATTCTTTAATATTTATTTCATATTTGTGTATTATTTCCTCTAAGGATATACCAATATATAAGTTATAGAGTTAAACAAACTTAACGTGAGCGTAAGAAGTAAAATTACGCTTACAAAAATGATGATCGTTCACTATGAGCAGCTCAGGGAACGTTTATATTCAGTATACAAATTTAATATTAATAAGGGAAAGACTAGGATTTTCACTCTCAAATTACGATGAATTTGATATGTTATACTACCTCCTCCCCTCATTAAGATATAGACATTTTTACTCTACTAGTCTCAAGAATATTGTTACATAATGCCCTGACTTTTGTTAATTTGATGATTTTGAAATTTCCAAAAGTCGACAAGTTAATAAAAGTTAGGGCATTATTGTAACAATATATTCTTAAGATCAAATACAGTAAAAAGTCCAGCACTACTTTTTCTTCCGACAAACAGTTAGCGAAATATTATAAGTCAAATATTGAAAAAGTTACTGAGTTTTTCTTAAATATCTCAAAAAATATTAAGTAAATAAAAATATGTTTCAAACAAAAAATTAATTGTTCAATTGTTGTTCAAATTAATTGGTAGAAAAAGATGATATAATAAAAAACTGGGATTTTTATTTAAGAAAAATAATGATCATTAAATATTTCGAAAGTGGCGCCATCTATAAACAAACTGATATAGTTGTTTTATGATCCCTTTGAAATCATATAACTTTCGTCTGATACATTTTTTCTAAAATATTTCCGTGATATAAATCTGTAAATCTTTAACTGACTCACCCGGTGATAAAAGCAGAAAAAGATATATATTAATATTTTATGATACAATATATCGATAGGAATGTCCCGACTTTTTGTTATAACTCCATCTTTTAAGACTAATATCCCGAAATTAGCCGATTAAAGGTAGGCTATCCTATCGGGTAAGTTAAGTATAGATAAACATGCGGGTATAAACGAACCGACTATATGACGCGCGAATCAGAGTTGGCGAATCAGAGAGCGACAGTTAGGTAATGTTATTTGTGAGTGCAAGCATAAAAAAATTTCAACATTTAACATTTTTTTTTGTAAATTGTTTTATCAACTGTTTAAAAATATTTAACGACTAGAATTCTTTGTAAAAATGATCGCAGAGCAAAGAACTATGTGAAACGCATCTAGAACTGTCATTAGAAGTCAAGAAATTGATCAACACGTCGCTTTTACTAGGTGCGCTAAGGTTTACTAGGTGCAACTAAGTTTCACACATGAATGGGTTTCACACATGGATGGCGCTAACGACACATGTAGTCGACATACATGTCTGAAGTTGTGTTTTTTTATAGCTTGGACATCTGTTAATAATAACCAGTCGTAATACCAACACATATCGCAACACAAAAATATTTTTTCTAACAACGAAGATGTCGAATTTTGTGCCAAATAAACAGCATTTGCGGGAAGCTTTGATTTTTTGCTTTAACTTGAAAAAAAGTGCAGCTGAAGCACGTCGTTTGGTTGAGGAGGCCTACGGCGAACATGCACCATCGAAAACTACCTGTGAAGATTGGTTTAAACGCTTCAAAAGTGGCGATTTCGACACTGAATACAAGGAGCGCTCCGGAAGACCAAAAACAAGCCGGAGGACGCCGATCTGCAAGCGTTATTAGATGAAGATGATACGCAAACACAAGATCAACTTGCGAAGGCATTAAACATGACTCGCCAAGGTATTTCCAAACGTTTACATGCTATGGGAAAAATTCAAAAGGAAGGAAAATAGGTGCCGCATGAGTTGACTGAGAGACAGATGGAAAATCGAAGAGCCACTTCCGAAATTTTGCTTTTGCGGCATGAAAGAAAGAGTTTCCTGCATCGAATTGTTACTGGCGATGAGAAGTGGATATATTTCGAGAATCCCAAACGCAAAAAATCGTGGCTTACCTGGCGAAGCATCAACATCGACGGCACGGCCAAATCGCTTCGGAAAGAAGACAATGCTCTGCGTTTGGTGGGACCAGAAAGGAATCGTATACTATGAGCTGCTGAAACCGGGCGAAACTGTCAATGGGCATCGCTACCGACAACAACTGATCAATTTGAACCATGCATTGTTCCAAAAACGGCCAGAATGGAATGAGTGATATTGCAGCACAACAACGCTCCGTGCCATTGCACTTCTATCGTCCAGGACATCATCAAAACGCTGAAATGGAATCTGCTACCGCACCCGCCGTATTCGCCAGACCTGGCCCCTTCCGATTATCACTTGTTCCGGTCGATGACGTATGACTTGGCTGGGCAACACTTGGCCAATTTCGAAGAAGTGCAAAATTGGTTAGATGAATGGTTTCGGTCCAAAGACGCGTCGTTTTATCGTCGCGGTATTCATGTATTGCCAGAGAGATGGCAAAAATGTGTAACTAGCGAGGGACGATACTTTGAATAAACCATTTTTGTATTTCTCTTGAAATTTTCCATTTTTCATTGATCAAAAAAACCCGGAAACTTAGTTGCGCACCTAGTATTCTGAACAACGTACTGGCACGTTTCATTAGCAATTGTTTAATAATGTTTAACGGCCGGAACTCTTCTTGAAAATTATCGTGAGATATACAGGTTGTGTGAAAAGTTCGCGGAGCAAAACTGAAATAAAGAATACCTAATTCTAAAAGTGATTTTATTCTTCAATATAGTCTCCATTAACTTCAATACACTTGGCCCAATGGCTCTCCAATAATTTTATTCGATCGCGGAAGTGTGTTTCTGGAAGGTTTGCGAAATATGCCTCTACGGTTGCTATAGCTTCTTCATTCGACAAAAAATGCTTTCCACGGAGGAATTGTTTCAGGTTTCGGAACAGATAAAAGTCGCTGGGTGCCAAATCTGGCAAATACGGTAGATGATCAAGCAATTTGTACTTCAATTCAATGAATTTAGACATTGACAAAACACTTTTGTGAGCAGGTGCGTTGTCTTGGTGAAAAATGATTTGTTTGTGCTGCAAACCAGGTCTTTTCTCACGAATCTTTGCGTCCAATTGATCCAAAAGGTTACAATAATATTCAGAGTTAATTGTTTTACCTTTTTCCAGATAGTCAATTAACAAAATCCCTTTAGCATCCCAAAAACCTGATGCCAAAACCTTTTTTTCCGATCTTTCATGCTTTGTTTGCTTTGTAGCTGAATATCCAGCTTCAATCTATTGTAAACGTTCCTGCTTCAATTTAGGATTATGGTGATAGATCCAAGTCCATAGTTATAAAACGATGCACAAAATCGGTTTTATTCTTCTTAAAATTGGACTATGATCCAAATGACGCTGAGAAATTTGCTTTCGAGCGAGTTTTTGTTGAATTGTTAACGTATGCGACACCACTTTTCCAAACACCTCTTACATTTGTAATTCTTTATACAAAATATGCCGTACCCGTTCATCTGAAATGCCTATGGTATGAGCAATTTCACGCGTAGTCACACTTGGATCTTCAGAAAAAATAACATGTATTTGCTCAATGATTTCTGGTGTTGATGCGCTTTTTAGACGTCCACTACGTGGGTCATCTTCAATGCTTGTACGACCACGTTGAAACTCAAATGCTCATTTACAAACCATTGTTTTTGAAGGAGCAGATTCCCCTAACACATTTACCATCTCGGAGTGAATTTCCATTGCCTTTAAACCTTTTTCAACAAAGAACTTAATCACTGCATGCTGTTTCAAATTTTCCATTGCAAACAAATATACTGACACGTCAACTTCAATTGGCTTGTAAACACAGAAAGAATTGACAGATGGAAATGAAACCTAACCTAGGTTCATGTGAAGAGTGATTCTATATAACCGACTACAATTTATAATTCTACCGTTTACTTATAAATGTCGCTCCGCGAACTTTTCACGCAACCTATAGAATTATGCGAAAACTAACGAGAATTATCGCTAGATCTGCGGGAAATAATCAGCACGTCGCTTCTATTTGGAACGACGTACGAGGGTAGTCCCAGAAGTACCTGACCTGACGTATAGATAGCGGTTGTTGTTTGGAAAGAATGACTATGGTAGAAAGTACCAACCTTATAAAGCTAAAGTTTGAAGTTTGACGACGCTACGTTGTTTAGTATTTGTTTGGTAGCCATCAATAGTGAACGCTCTCGGTGAATTTGTAAACATGGAAAAAATTGATCATCGTTATGTGATATAATACTTTCATTTGAAAGGCCTCAGTCCAACCAATATCAAAGCGGAGCTAGATTCTACTCTGAGGGAGTCTGCTCCTTCGTTTACAACAGTAAAATATTGGGTGGCAGAATTTAAATGGGGCCGTACGAACTGTCAAGACGAACATCGCAGTGGTCGGCCAAATGAGGTGACCATGCCAGAAATGGTGAAGAAAATCCACAAAATGGTATTGGATGACCGTCAACTGAAAGTGCGCGAGTTAGCAGACATGGTAGGTATTTCAAAAAATGCTGTACATCGCATATTGACTGAAAATTTGGACATGAGAAAGCTGTGCACAGGATGGGTGCCGCGATTGGAACAAAAACAGCGTCGTGAGGATGTTTCAATCGAGTGTTTGGCGAAGTTTCGCAGCAATAAAGCCGAGTTTTTGCGTCGATTCATAACCATGGATGAAACATGGGTCCATCACACCTAAGACGAAGGAACAGTCAAAACAATGGATCAAGGTGGCTTGATGGCTATTTTGAGGAACTCGACGATTCCTACTATAAACAGGGTATCGAAGCTATTGAACATCGCTGGGAAAAGTGTATTGAGCTAAAAGGAGACTATGTAGAGAAATAAAGATATTTTTTCCCAAATTTTTTGTGTTTTCTTTGTTAGGTCAGGTACTTCTGGGACTACCCTCGTATGCTGACATGTCGACGCGTTAGATCGCGAAGTTAGCACGTTGCCTCTCCCTCTAAAGTATAAGAAGCAATCAAATATTTCAACTTCTGGCAATAGTTCCCGCAATAATTCCTGGCAATAGTTAGTTTTATCAGAGTTCTGTCTCTGAGTGCAAGCATAAAAAAAAATGTCAATATTTAACATTTTTTTTTGTAGATTGTTTCATCAATAATTGTTTGAAAATATTTAACGACTGGAACTCTTTGTAAAACTGATCGCAGAGCATAGAATTCTGTGAAATGCATCTAAAACTGTCGTTAGAAGTCAAGAAATTGATCAGCACGTCGCTTTTATTCTGAACGACGTACTGGCACGTTTCATTAGCAATTGTATAATAATGTTTAACGGTCGGAACTCTTCATAAAATGATCGTGAGATATAGAATTGTGCGAAAACTAAGGAGAATTATCGCTAGATCTGCGGGAAATTATCAGCACGTTGCTTTTTCCCCAGAGGATGCATTGCAGTATTTAAAATTTACAAAAAAATGTTAAATGTTGAAATTGTTTTTTATGCTTGCACTCAGAAACAGAACTCTGATAAAACGATAAAATTTCTGTTTAAGGGACCCACCTCCGATGACCTTGTCTGTTAGATATATTATCAAGGAGACCCTCCTGAGTCATAATCAAAAGGTTTTAGCCGTCGCTCATTGTTTATTAAAAAATAATTAACAAAAGAAATTTCATAAATAAAATATAATTTTCCGACATTGTGTACATACTTAAGGAATGAGCACATGTTATACATGTCCTATACATGAATATATTCACCGTACTACTGACCTACAACTTCATCTGTTCTTTTTAGTCGCAAAAAATTTTTTTGGTAATTACGCAGAAATAGGGACCACCTCCCGATGTCAATAATTTTTACATATGTTATCAAGGTTCTGTAATGTTATTCTGTAATGAGTAATGTTCTGAAAGTTTTAACCCACGCTAATTGTTTATAACAAAGTTATGAACAAATGAAGTTTCATAAATTTTTCCATACAATTAATTCAAACACAGTGTATATATAGAAATGTAAGAAACAGTACATATAAGCGAGAGAGGGGCTTCGCCCTTCCCCCGCAACCGCTCCCCGAATAAATCCTAATCTAACCTAACTTATTGCGTCTTTATATATTTTTGGACATTGTTGAACAAGTTCTCTTAAGATCTATCACCTAACCCAGAGCTCGGCAAAAAATGCACGCGACGGCCGATTTTCGACTATCTCCGCCCACCGCTGTCCCTTTTACCTCGCCACTCCGCATGCTGCCTACAAGCCGCTCGAGCCTCAGGAGCGTGTTTCCAACAGTTTTCCACATCACCCATGAAGTACTATTGTTGACGCGTTTTTCTTTAAGTGGTATCCCCAGTAGGCCTAATTCACTGATGACTGTAACAACCCGTAACTAATTGAACAGAAGCGAAATAAAATATGTTAAATGAAGAATATTTAATTCGTTTTTCGGCGTCTTTTATTAGTAAGAGCGGAAACGTCAATTTGCATATTGCATGTAGCGAGCCGCATAAGACGTGGTAAGGAATCGTCGTTTAAAGAAGAACGCTTCTCATTTTTTATAAACTTCATTTTTGAAAATGAAGTTTCACACAGATACGTGGATCCAAACATAGAATGAATGCGAAGTCCGAAATCCCGAAGCTTGGGGTATAATGACTTTTCCAATATTTTGTAAAGATCGACAGCGGTTTCTTTAACCGTTTTGAACGAAATATCGTTTTGCAAATCGCACAATTCCTCCTGCAACTCGAGAGGCTGTTCGTCGATTGCCGCTGTAAGGGGATTCGCGAAAAGAATTAATTCCTTTCGAAGGTTTTCGAAGCAAGTAAAACGCGTATCGAATTCGTCTATGACAGATTGTATAAAATGATTATACTCCTTAAAATTACAGCTATTGCCGTATTCTTCGAGAAGAACTTGGCAAGAAGGAAAGAATTGAAAAATATCATTATTTAAATGAGATTTTAATAACTGTAATTTTGTTCGGAAGGAATCAATGTGACTCACTAATTGACAAATATTTTGACCCGTTCTTTGCAGCTTTAAATTGAGAAGCCTAAGTTGATTCGTGATGTCGGTAATGAAGGCAAATTCGGCAAGAAATGTGACATCTTGTGAAACGAATATATACTCCTGAAATTTCGGGTTGTTTATTTCTTGCAAGAAAAGGAGGATCTCTTTTCTTATGGAAAAAAATATTTCTAAACATTTAGCAGCACTAAGCCAACGAACCGGGCAATGAAGTGGAACATCTTTGTGAACAGCATCATGTTCATGAAGAAGTAATTGAAATTTGTGATGAGTAAGGAACTTATTTCCACCTTTAATAACGTTAATTATTTTTGTCACAGTCTCCATAGCTGTGGATAATTTTACTACTTTACTACACAATGCCTTCTGATGAATGATGCAATGTATAACAGGGATATTGATATTTCGCTGCTTTAATTGCCCGGTGAACCCTATCTTTATACCCGTCATCGCTTTCGCGCCATCAGTTGTAGTCGAAGAACATTTACTGAAATCGACGTCAAAATTTTTAAGCGATTTTTCAACTGCTAAAAAAGATATCAAGACCCGTTGTTGTGTCATGTAATGAGACGAAATCTAGAAGCTCCTCGGTATATGAAAAATCGTCTTGCACGATTCGAGTAAAAATACTCAATTGGCTCATATGTCGAATATCGGTGCTCTCATTGATACATAAAGAAAAATATCTACATGACTTCAGAAGATCCTTTAAGAAGAGTGTCCTTTATAGAATCACTGATATCGATAATTCGTGACGTTATAGTTTTTGCACTAAGAGAAATGCTCGCTGCTTCGTCAAGAGTCATGGAATTGCCGAAAGCCTTTACCGCTTCGATAATACAGCTTTTTACGAAAGAATCTTCGATAAATAGTTTTGAATGTTGTGCTATAAGCAAAGAAATAGCGTAAGAGGCTTGTAGGGATTTTTGCGAAGATGAAGAACAAATAGAAGGTATTAAACCTTCCTGTTGAACTAATTTCAATCCGTCGATAATTTGTAATTTTTCAGCATTAAAATAATTTGAATATTGCATTAGAATAATTTGAATATTGAATATGATAACGTATGAAATGCCTTTTAACTGCAAATTTTTTAACTACCGCCGGTTCAAAACCGCAAAGTAAACAAATTGTTCGACCTGAAATATTACTGAAGAAGAAGTTAACTTCCCAAGATTCATCAAAAATTTGAACATATCTCTTTTTGTCCATTCTGGAAATTAATAAAAGAACAAGAAACCTATTAATCCTCGTCGCTATGGAACGGCTGCTGCTTCGATCGACCGATGTATCCGCTGTCATCCAGAGAGGTTTTTATATGATATGTAACACTGATTCACTCTTAAAAGTATGAGAGACAAATAATAACCAATTCTGCAAGGTCGCTACTGTCTTAAAAATGCTCCAATGTATCCATGTACGTTAGAAAACAAAAAGTTGAAAATGAAAAGAAAATCGTGTGTATTTCCTACGCAACGTGCGAGAGATACGCCAGCGTTTGTCGCCAGCAATTGTTTACACACGATTTTCTTTTCATTTTCAACTTTTTGTTTTCTAACGTACATGGATACATTGGAGCATTTTTAAGACAGTAGCGACCTTGCAGAATTGGTTATTATTTGTCTCTCATACTTTTAAGAGTGAATCAGTGTTACATATCATATAAAAACCTCTCTGGATGACAGCGGATACATCGGTCGATCGAAGCAGCAGCCGTTCCATAGCGACGAGGATTAATAGGTTTCTTGTTCTTTTATTAATTTCCAGAATGGACAAAAAGAGATATGTTCAAATTTTTGATGAATCTTGGGAAGTTAACTTCTTCTTCAGTAATATTTCAGGTCGAACAATTTGTTTACTTTGCGGTTTTGAACCGGCGGTAGTTAAAAAATTTGCAGTTAAAAGGCATTTCATACGTTATCATATTCAATATTCAAATTATTCTAATGCAATATTCAAATTATTTTAATGCTGAAAAATTACAAATTATCGACGGATTGAAATTAGTTCAACAGGAAGGTTTAATACCTTCTATTTGTTCTTCATCTTCGCAAAAATCCCTACAAGCCTCTTACGCTATTTCTTTGCTTATAGCACAACATTCAAAACTATTTATCGAAGATTCTTTCGTAAAAAGCTGTATTATCGAAGCGGTAAAGGCTTTCGGCAATTCCATGACTCTTGACGAAGCAGCGAGCATTTCTCTTAGTGCAAAAACTATAACGTCACGAATTATCGATATCAGTGATTCTATAAAGGACACTCTTCTTAAAGGATCTTCTGAAGTCATGTAGATATTTTTCTTTATGTATCAATGAGAGCACCGATATTCGACATATGAGCCAATTGAGTATTTTTTACTCGAATCGTGCAAGACGATTTTTCATATACCGAGGAGCTTCTAGATTTCGTCTCATTACATGACACAACAACGGGTCTTGATATCTTTTTAGCAGTTGAAAAATCGCTTAAAAATTTTGACGTCGATTTCAGTAAATGTTCTTCGACTACAACTGATGGCGCGAAAGCGATGACGGGTATAAAGATAGGGTTCACCGGGCAATTAAAGCAGCGAAATATCAATATCCCTGTTATACATTGCATCATTCATCAGAAGGCATTGTGTAGTAAAGTAGTAAAATTATCCACAGCTATGGAGACTGTGACAAAAATAATTAACGTTATTAAAGGTGGAAATAAGTTCCTTACTCATCACAAATTTCAATTACTTCTTCATGAACATGATGCTGTTCACAAAGATGTTCCACTTCATTGCCCGGTTCGTTGGCTTAGTGCTGCTAAATGTTTAGAAATATTTTTTTCCATAAGAAAAGAGATCCTCCTTTTCTTGCAAGAAATAAACAACCCGAAATTTCAGGAGTATATATTCGTTTCACAAGATGTCACATTTCTTGCCGAATTTGCCTTCATTACCGACATCACGAATCAACTTAGGCTTCTCAATTTAAAGCTGCAAAGAACGGGTCAAAATATTTGTCAATTAGTGAGTCACATTGATTCCTTCCGAACAAAATTACAGTTATTAAAATCTCATTTAAATAATGATATTTTTTCAATTCTTTCCTTCTTGCCAAGTTCTTCTCGAAGAATACGGCAATAGCTGTAATTTTAAGGAGTATAATCATTTTATACAATCTGTCATAGACGAATTCGATACGCGTTTTACTTGCTTCGAAAACCTTCGAAAGGAATTAATTCTTTTCGCGAATCCCCTTACAGCGGCAATCGACGAACAGCCTCTCGAGTTGCAGGAGGAATTGTGCGATTTGCAAAACGATATTTCGTTCAAAACGGTTAAAGAAAACCGCTGTCGATCTTTACAAAATATTGGAAAAGTCATTATACCCCAAGCTTCGGGATTTCGGACTTCGCATTCATTCTATGTTTGGATCCACGTATCTGTGTGAAACTTCATTTTCAAAAATGAAGTTTATAAAAAATGAGAAGCGTTCTTCTTTAAACGACGATTCCTTACCACGTCTTATGCGGCTCGCTACATGCAATATGCAAATTGACGTTTCCGCTCTTACTAATAAAAGACGCCGAAAAACGAATTAAATATTCTTTCATTTAACATATTTTATTTCGCTTCTGTTCAATTAGTTACGGGTTGTTACAGTCATCAGTGAATTAGGCCTACTGGGGATACCACTTAAAGAAAAACGCGTCAACAATAGTACTTCATGGGTGATGTGGAAAACTGTTGGAAACACGCTCCTGAGGCTCGAGCGGCTTGTAGGCAGCATGCGGAGTGGCGAGGTAAAGGGACAGCGTGGGCGGAGATAGTCGAAAATCGGCCGTCGCGTGCATTTTTTGCCGAGCTCTGGGTTAGGTGATAGATCTTAAGAGAACTTGTTCAACAATGTCCAAAAATATATAAAGACGCAATAAGTTAGGTTAGATTAGGATTTATTCGGGGAGCGGTTGCGGGGGGAAGGGCGAAGCCCTCTCTCGCTTATATGTACTGTTTCTTACATTTCTATATATACACTGTGTTTGAATTAATTGTATGGAAAATTTATGAAAACTTCATTTGTTCATACTTTGTTATAAACCAATTAGCGTGGGTTAAAACTTTCAGAACATTACTCATTAACAGAATAACATTACAGAACTTGATAACATATGTAAAAATTATTGACATCGGGAGGTGGTCCCTATTTCTGCGTAATTACCAAAAAATTTTTTGCGACTAAAAGAACAGATGAAGTTGTAGGTCAGTAGTAACGGTGAATATATTCATGTATAGGACATGTATAACATGTGCTCATTCCTTAAGTATGTACACAATGTCGGAAAATTATATTTTATTTATGAAATTTCTTTTGTTAATTATTTTTTAATAAACAATGAGCGACGGCTAAAACCTTTTGATTATGACTCAGGAGGGTCTCCTTGATAATATATCTAACAGACAAGGTCATCGGAGGTGGGTCCCTTAAACAGAAATTTTATCGTTTTATCAGAGTTCTGTTTCTGAGTGCAAGCATAAAAACAATTTCAACATTTAACATTTTTTTGTAAATTTTAAATACTGCAATGCATCCTCTGGGGAAAAAGCAACGTGCTGATAATTTCCCGCAGATCTAGCGATAATTCTCCTTAGTTTTCGCACAATTCTATATCTCACGATCATTTTATGAAGAGTTCCGACCGTTAAACATTATTATACAATTGCTAATGAAACGTGCCAGTACGTCGTTCAGAATAAAAGCGACGTGCTGATCAATTTCTTGACTTCTAACGACAGTTTTAGATGCATTTCACAGAATTCTATGCTCTGCGATCAGTTTTACAAAGAGTTCCAGTCGTTAAATATTTTCAACAATTATTGATGAAACAATCTACAAAAAAAAATGTTAAATATTGACATTTTTTTTTTATGCTTGCACTCAGAGACAGAACTCTGATAAAACTAACTATTGCCAGGAATTATTGCGGGAACTATTGCCAGAAGTTGAAATATTTGATTGCTTCTTATACTTTAGAGGGAGAGGCAACGTGCTAACTTCGCGATCTAACGCGTCGACATGTCAGCATACGAGGGTAGTCCAGAAGTACCTGACCTAACAAAGAAAACACAAAAATTTGGGAAAAAATATCTTTATTTCTCTACATAGTCTCCTTTTAGCTCAATACACTTTTCCCAGCGATGTTCAATAGCTTCGATACCCTGTTTTATAGTAGGAATCGTCGAGTTCCTCAAAATAGCCATCAAGCCACCTTGATCCATTGTTTTGACTGTTCCTTCGTCTTAGGTGTGATGGACCCATGTTTCATCCATGGTTATGAATCGACGCAAAAACTCGGCTTTATTGCTGCGAAACTTCGCCAAACACTCGATTGAAACATCCTCACGACGCTGTTTTTGTTCCAATCGCGGCACCCATCCTGTGCACAGCTTTCTCATGTCCAAATTTTCAGTCAATATGCCGATGTACAGCATTTTTTGAAATACCTACCATGTCTGCTAACTCGCGCACTTTCAGTTGACGGTCATCCCAATACCATTTTGTTGGATTTCTTCACCATTTCTGGCATGGTCACCTCATTTGGCCGACCACTGCGATGTTCGTCTTGACAGTTCGTACGGCCCCATTTAAATTCTGCCACCCAATATTTTACTGTTGTAACGAAGGAGCAGACTCCCTCAGAGTAGAATCTAGCTCCGCTTTGATATTGGTTTGGACTGAGGCCTTTCAAATGAAAGTATTATATCACATAACGATGATCAATTTTTTCCATGTTTACAAATTCCCCGAGAGCGTTCACTATTGATGGCTACCAAACAAATACTAAACAACGTAGCGTCGTCAAACTTCAAACTTAGCTTTATAAGGTTGGTACTTTCTACCATAGTCATTCTTTCCAAACAACAACCGCTATCTATACGTCAGGTCAGGTACTTCTGGGACTACCCTCGTACGTCGTTCCAAATAGAAGCGACGTGCTGATTATTTCCGCAGATCTAGCGATAATTCTCGTTAGTTTTCGCATAATTCTATAGGTTGCGTGAAAAGTTCGCGGAGCGACATTTATAAGTAAACGGTAGAATTATAAATTGTAGTCGGTTATATAGAATCACTCTTCACATGAACCTAGGTTAGGTTTCATTTCCATCTGTCAATTCTTTCTGTGTTTACAAGCCAATTGAAGTTGACGTGTCAGTATATTTGTTTGCAATGGAAAATTTGAAACAGCATGCAGTGATTAAGTTCTTTGTTGAAAAAGGTTTAAAGGCAATGGAAATTCACTCCGAGATGGTAAATGTGTTAGGGGAATCTGCTCCTTCAAAAACAATGGTTTGTAAATGAGCATTTGAGTTTCAACGTGGTCGTACAAGCATTGAAGATGACCCACGTAGTGGACGTCTAAAAAGCGCATCAACACCAGAAATCATTGAGCAAATACATGTTATTTTTCTGAAGATCCAAGTGTGACTACGCGTGAAATTGCTCATACCATAGGCATTTCAGATGAACGGGTACGGCATATTTTGTATAAAGAATTACAAATGTAAAGGTGTTTGGAAAAGTGGTGTCGCATACGTTAACAATTCAACAAAAACTCGTTCGAAAGCAAATTTCTCAGCGTCATTTGGATCATAGTTTTAAGAAGAATAAAACCGATTTTGTGCATCGTTTTATAACTATGGACTTGGATCTATCACCATATCCTAAATTGAAGGCAGGAACGTTTACAATAGAAACAAAGCATGAAAGATCGGCAAAAAAGGTTTTGGCATCAGTTTTTTGGGATGCTAAAGGATTTTGTTAATTGACTATCTGGAAAAAGGTAAAACAATTAACTCTGAATATTATTGTAACCTTTTGGATCAATTGGACGCAAAAATTCGTGAGAAAAGACCTGGTTTGCAGCACAAACAAATCATTTTTCACCAAGACAACGCACCTGCTCACAAAAGTGTTTTGTCAATGTCTAAATTCAATGAATTGAAGTACAAATTGCTTGATCATCCACCGTATTCGCCAGATTTGGCACCCAGCGACTTCTATCTGTTCTGAAACCTGAAACAATTCCTCCGTGGAAAGCATTTTTTGTCGAATGAAGAAGCTATAGCAGCCGTAGAGGCATATTTCGCAGACCTTCCAGAAACACACTTCCGCGATGGAATAAAATTATTGGAGAGCCATTAGGCCAAGTGTATTGAAGTTAATGGAGACTATATTGAAGAATAAAATCATTTTAGAATTAGGTATTCTTTATTTCAGTTTTGCTCCGCGAATTTTCACACAACCTGTATATCTCACGATAATTTTCAAGAAGAGTTCCGGCCGTTAAACTTATTAAACAATTGCTAATGAAACGTGCCAGTACGTTGTTCAGAATACTAGGTGCGCAACTAAGTTTCCGGGTTTTTTTGATCAATGAAAAATGGAAAATTTCAAGAGAAATACAAAAAATGGTTTATTCAAAGTATCGTCCCTCGCTAGCTACACATTTTTGCCATCTCTCTGGCAATACATGAATACCGCGACGATAAAACGACGCGTCTTTGGACCGAAACCATTCATCCAACCAATTTTGCACTTCTTCGAAATTGGCCAAGTGTTGCCCAGCCAAGCCATGCGCCATCGACCGGAACAAGTGATAATCGGAAGGGGCCAGGTCTGGCGAATACGGCGGGTGCGGTAGCAGATCCCATTTCAGCGTTTTGATGGTGTCCTGGACGATGGAAGTGCGATGGCACGGAGCGTTGTCGTGCTGCAATATCACTCGTTCCATTCTGGCCGTTTTTCGAGCAATGCATGGTTCAAATTGATCAGTTGTTGTCGGTAGCGATGCCCATTGACAGTTTCGCCCGGTTTCAGCAGCTCATAGTACACGATTCCTTTCTGGTCCCACCAAACGCAGAGCATTGTCTTCTTTCCGAAGCGATTTGGCCGTGCCGTCGATGTTGATGCTTCGCCAGGTGAAAGCCACGATTTTTTGCGTTTGGGATTCTCGAAATATATCCACTTCTCATCGCCAGTAACAATTCGATGCAGGAAACTCTTTCTTTCATGCCGCAAAAGCAAAATTTCGGAAGTGGCTCTTCGATTTTCCATCTGTCTCTCAGTCAACTCATGCGGCACCATTTTCCTTCCTTTTGAATTTTTCCCATGGCATGTAAACGTTTGGAAATACCTTGGCGAGTCATGTTTAATGCCTCCGCAAGTTGATCTTGTGTTTGCGTATCATCTTCATCCAATAACGCTTGCAGATCGGCGTCCTCAATTGTTTTTGGTCTTCCGGAGCGCTCCTTGTCCTCAGTGTCGAAATCGCCACTTCTGAAGCGTTTAAACCAATCTTCACAGGTAGTTTTCGATGGTGCATGTTCGCCGTAGGCCTCCTCAAGCAAACGACGTGCTTCAGCTGCACTTTTTTTCAAGTTAAAGCAGAAAAGCAAAGCTTCCCGCAAATGCTGTTTATTTGGCACAAAACTCGACATCTTCGTTGTTAGAAAAAATATTTTTGCGTTGCGATATGTGTTGGTATTACGACTGGTTATTGTTAACAGATGTCCAAGCTATAAAAAAAACAACTTCAGACATGTATGTCGACTACATGTGTCGTTAGCGCCATCCATGTGTGAAACCCGTTGAAACTTAGTTGCCCTAGTAAACCTTAGCGCACCTAGTAAAAAGCGACGTGTTATCATTTCTTGACTTCTAATGACAGTTCTAGATGCGTT